>NC_041225.1:71839968-71862560 GCF_002837175.3 Physeter macrocephalus
GCCACAAGAGTGAGAGGCCCGCGTACCGCAAAAAAAAAAAAAAAAGTACACACGACGCTTTCTTTCTCATGCATTCATGTAGAATCAAGACAAGCTTATCTTGACTCAAGGCCCAGAGCTCTTGTATGGGGATCTTTCTTTATAGAAGGTTTATACTCAGGATACAATTTATTTAATTCAGTGAATATTTACTGAGCTTCTATCATGTGAAGCGTTATAGGCTATAAAAAAGAAATAAGATAATATCCAAGCACTCAATGAGCTTATAGTCTAATCCATGAACGATGCATAGATTTCAACTTAAATGTCTACCTCATCATCATTTGATGATGGCTGCTTGGATTGCTGACCAGGTCTAGACTCAGTAGGAAATAATGCTATGATTAATTAGCAATGTCTACCATTTTATTTAGGAATGGAGAATGGTAGCATGGGTGCCACACATTCACAATCCCCAATTTGCAGAATGAATACAAAGTCCAGATAATAGAAGAAGTTTGTATTTAGTAGAATCCAATCAGTCAATAACTTACATTTGTTTTGGTACAAAGTAAGTACCAAACAAATATATAAATTATATGAAATAATTATGTATTTGTCTGCTTTTGGCTGCCATAACAAAATACCATAGACTTGGTGGCTTACATAACAGAAATTAATTTTCTCACAGTTCTGGAGGCTAAAAGTCCAAGATCAAGGTTTTGGTCAATTCAGTTCCCGTGAGAGCTCTCTTTCTGACTTACGGATGGCTGCCTTTTATACACGGATGACCTCTTTTGTGTGTTCTTTAGGAAGGAGAGTGATAAGGCCCTGTGGGATCAGGGCCCCAGCTTTATAACCTCATTTAACCTTAATTACTTCCTTAGAGGCCCCATCTCTAAATACAGCCACATGGTGGGGAGGTGGTTAGGGCTTCGACATATGAATTTTGGGAGAATATATTAAGTTCTTAACAAAATGTGATAGAAAAGATAGGTGTATGTCTCCTATTTGGAGAAGGGGATATCATAGGCGTTACAGATCTAGACAGGGTTATCATTTTTGAAAAAAGCAAGACATCAAAGTCGATTTCTTAATTAATGTTTTTCACATTAGCTGCATTTATGAGTTTTAAACACATCTGATCTTATGGGTTGTTCATAATAACTTAAGTCATCTGCATAGTGCAATTTTAAAAATTATATTAAAGAAGCCAATAGTTCAAAGTAACAGGTGGTAGACAGATTTGTAAATGTATACTTATCAAAAGCTTGTACACTTTTCTAAATCTTAGCACACCTAGTAACTAACCACTAAAAAAATACTATCCATCAGATGATATTAACTGCAAACATTTTGCCTTGGAATATGTCACCCTTCCTCTAACTACCAATAAACCTCATTTTTGTATTGGTGTGTCCTTAATAGACTGAAAATATCATATTTGTTTTTACGGCTACACCCATCACAGTGGAATTAAAAAATTTAATGTAACATTTGCTCTCAGTGAAATTCAAATCTTGATCCAGGCTAGTTTTTGTTTTATGTGTGTGTGTTTTTTATTTTCTCCCAAGAAGATTTGTTTATTAAAGTGATAAGATACTAGAGTTAGCCATTACCCATAGAAGAATAGAAAATATATGTGTTTGAATTTTGACTCCATCCAGCCCTTGCTTATCTCTCCACCCCTCCAGAATTTTATATTTTGGAGTAAAAAAAATTAAATAACATTTATTCTTTATTATTAAAGTAAAAGCCAACCTGGGTTTTAATAGAACTCTTAGCTTCAAATGGGTCATAATGCTTTGTCATTTCTTTTGTCCTGACATGATTGAACTGGAAGAACACCCATGTTGATGATAAAATGGACTCCCTTGATTTTAATCACAAATAGAACCTTCATAAAATGTTTTAATGAATTCTTGGTTAAGGTCTAGAAAATTACAGGGAATATTTTATTAATCCATATTCTTATCTCAAAATGACTTTCTCTTTAATTATTAACATGGGAATGATTCAGTGATTCAAGCTGACACAGCACTGTATGACTGAGTAATGTTTGAAATGTACATGTGACAAAGATCTGAGAATTCTGTAAACAGGGAAGCGTTTCATTAAAAAAATTTTTAAAGATAATCAGCTTTTTCATGGCTTTGAGACATAACATAGTATAATAGGTGGAATTATCTGATTTAGTCACTGATGTTTGTCATATATAACTACTATTATATGTTATATATAAATACTATACTGTATATAAATAGTATACGATTATGTTACATATAAATACTGTAACTGCTATATTATAACTATTATACTATGTTATAATAAGTATAGTATTTTTCCAGTTAAAATACATATCCTCTATAGATCAGAACAAAGAATATAAAAATCATACATAATTCCACCACTCAATATTCATTGAATTAATATATTTAAGGCAGAGATATCTAACATTATTTTAATGTACAATCCTCCTGGGTTTTTGTTTGTGCGGTAACGCGGGCCTCTCACTATTGTGGCCTCTCCCGTTGCGGAGCACAAGCTCCGGATGCACAGGCTCAGTGGCCATGGCTTACGGGCCCAGCCGCTCCGCGGCATGGGGAATCTTCCCAGACCGGGGCACGAGCCCGTATCCCCTGCATCGGCAGGCAGACTCTCAACCACTGCGCCACCAGGGAAGCCCCTCCTGTTTTTAAAATTGGAATTACATGGCATATTTTAGAGTGCTACATTTGCTTAGTAATATATCATAAACATATTCTTATATCACTACATATTAATTAAATATAATTCTATCATATAGATATATCAAAATTTATTTAACCAATCCCCTATTTCTGAACATTTACATTTGTTTTTAAAATTGGAATTACCTGGCATATTTTAGAGTGCTACATTTGCTTAGTAATATATCATAAACATATTCTTATATCACTACATATTAATTAAATATAATTCTATCATGTAGATATATCAAAATTTATTTAACCAATCCCCTATTTCTGAACATTTACATTATTTGCAATTTTCTGTTATCAAGTAGTATTGCCTCAAAAATCATTTTATACAAATATGATGATTGTACCTAAATTATTTTTATTATGATAAATTCCTAAAAGTGGAAGTTTTGGGTTAAAGACTCTAAATATTTTTATGGATCTTGACAAATGTTGTTTTTCAGAAAGAGGTACCATTTTATATTCTTATCAGTAATTTGAAAGTGCTCTTTTCTCTATACCCTGGCTAACAAAGTGTGTTACAACTTTTTATGCTTGTCAATTTGATAGAAAAAAGTATGATAGTATGATATATTATTTTTATTTACTTATAGGCTTAATTCTGGGCTTAGATCAGAATACGGAAGTACAGAAGGAAGTATTGTCAGTCTGTCTTACTGCTCTAAATACTAATTTTAGATTGATATCTTTTCATTAATCCATTCAACAAATGTTTTCTGAGTGTCTCTTCAAAAAAGAAAAAGAATTTAGAATGTAAAACTTTATATTTGACACGTTAGTCATATTTCTCAGTTGATGATGGCATGTTATCACTATGGTCCATGCCAGGAAGCTTTCTTGTATTATTTTATTATTTCCTCTCCTTTCATCCTGATCCCCACCCCATTTTCTTTCTCTTCTATAAGCAGCCATTCTAGTGTGTTTAACATATATATAGGATATACATTTTTCTTGAAGAATATATAGTGTTTTGTGGTTTCAAGTATATGCATTTTTAACTTACATAAATTGTATTTATAAATATTGTATATTTTACATTTTCCACTACTAGACAGCAAATTAAAAAAAAATAAACTCTACCCTTGTTGTTGTGAGCATGTTTGGATTTCTGCTTCTAAGTGCTGCAAAAAATTCTATGGTGTACACCTGTGGTTCAAAGAAGGAGGAAAATGTTTGTGATTAATTCATCATTCTGGGAAGATCAAATGAACATTTATGTGTTATTTCTTGAATAAAGGAGATCATAGTAAGTTATGTGGCTACATATGTATACAGTGGATCTATAAGTTTCTGAGAAGGCTGCAAGATCTTTCAGGAAAGCTTACATTGGTAGTATCCCTTTAGAACATCAACACTCCTGGGGAAAGTAAGACTCTTGCGTCCATCTTGCACACCCATCCAGTGGGGCATGTGCATCATGACACTGACCTTGGATGGGGGCATTTGGTGTCACATATTGTGGTGTGCCTATCCCACCCTGCCATGGGGTACCGCAGCCAGGAATACAACACTACCCGCTGTCTTGTATCTTCAGCGTCACCCACAATATCTGGCACATAGGAGACACTAAAAAATGTTTGTTGAATGGGATGAGTGAAAAGGAATCAATCTACGATGACTCTTAGAGCAATAAGATAAGGAGACAAGGATCCCTACTGCCCAAGCTGTGAAGGATTTCCAAGGAAACAGTTTGTAGTTCAAGGTATAGAATCTACCTGTGTCTTGTTCTCCTTTCCTTCTTGAGCTCTTAGAGTACTGCTACGCTTCCTAGCCTCTTTGCAACTGGGTGAAACTGACTAGTTGAAGCCAATGAAATATACATGAAAATGACCCGTGCCATTCCTATGTCCAGGGAGATAAGGGGCAGTGTGCCACCTCCGAGCTCTCTCTTCCCTTCTCTGGCAACCTAGGAGGTCACAGTTCCAGACTGTGCCGCTACAAGATGGCAATATTAAACAGCCTCGGCCCTGCAGCTGTGTAGAGAGAGATCCCACCCTTCCTTCTCTGCCAATCCACATTGGGAGGGGTTTGGAAGTGTTGAAGGAGTGGGTTACATTTTAAGCACATTTAAGCAATGTGGCCAGGGAAGCCCTTAGGGAGATGTTTCAGTTGAGACCTGAAAGCTCGAGGGCAGTGAGGGAATGAGAGGCGCTTGGCACAGGGGCCTGAGCCGAGGGAGAAGCATGTGCAAAGGTCCTAACATGGGACTGATTTCGGTGTGTTCAAGGAAGCAGATAGGACTTCCCTGGTGGCGCAGTGGTTGAGAGTCCGCCTGCCGATGCAGGGGACACGGGTTCGTGCTCCGGTCTGGGAAGATCCCACATGCCGTGGAGCGGCTGGGCCCGTGAGCCATGGCCGCTGAGCCTGTGCGTCCGGAGCCTGTGCTCCGCAACGGGAGAGGCCACAACAGTGAGAGGCCCGCGTACCGAACAAAAACAAAAACAAACAAAAAAGGAAGCAGGTGAAGTCAGTGTGGCTGAAGCAGAGTGAACAAGGGGGAAAGTCACAGAGATCAGGCCAGACAACCAACCAGAGGGAAGGGAGAATGGATGTGCAAGGCCTTCTAGGTCATTTTAAGGACTTTGGCTTTCATGGGGGCGCATTGGAGAGCTTTGCACATTGAAGTGACATGATCTGACTTATATTAACCTCTGTTGAGAACAGAACAAGGGTGACAAAGGAAGAGGCAGGGTATGCAATTAGGAGGCTACAGCAATAATCCAGGCAAGGCATGGTGGCGGCTTGGGTTAGGGTGACAACAACAGAAGTTGTGTGAAGCAGTCAGATTCTGAATATAGTTTGAAGGTAGAACAATAGGATTACAGATGATTAGACGAGGGTATGAGAGAAAGTCAAGGATGACTCCATGGTTTTGGTCTGTGTAACAGGGAGAATGGAGTGGTCATTTGCTGCAGGGGAAGGCTGGGGAAGGCTGCAGGGAGAGCAGTTTTAGGAAACTATTAGGAGTTCGGGTTTGGATGGATTAGGTTGAGAAACCCACTGGATGTGCAACTGTCGATGGAGGGAGAGTACACCAGGCTACGCTGGCAAGGAGATGGACGGGCAAGAACAACAGAGATGATGACCCTTCTTCCCTAGGAGGTTGAGGTCCAGGTTCTCTGAGTGGAGACTCAATTACGAAGGGCATTTGGAAGCCCAGTCCTTGATTTCTGGAGGGTAGGCTGACCTGGAACTGTTTTCCACTCACTATGATTAATCAAAGACTTAATCAAGACTAGCTGTAAACACATCTCTACATGGCAGGCAAAAGGCCAGAATTTCACACTCTATGTGTGGAATATCACCTAAAACCCCCATCCTCAAAACTCCTACCTTCCTGGGTCTGAGATTCCTTTCCGGGTTTTCAGATCTCAGGGATGAACACAGAAAGTATATTTTAAGGCAAACCAATTTATGCTTATTCTTCCAGCATAAATAATTGCATTTCCACATCAGAGTCATGTTTGGTTTCTAAACCTGTCACCACAGCAAGAACTATATTCTCCAGTTTTCCCTGGTTGCAATGTTTGTATTTCTTAGCCAGCAACATCTAAACCTTTTTTTTTTCTTTTTTACTCACTTGGAACTGCGATTTATTCCAGCCCTTTGCTTTATGAAACATTTATATTCCATATGTGTGAACCTCATGTGGGGGAATTTTACACGCCACTCTCCCACCTTTTGAAGACCTGATAAAGGTAGGTTTTGTGTGCTTTCTGATGCCAGCCCTACACCACTGCTCTCCAGGCATCACACTTTGTGCTCCTAATTTTCTCACGTGTGTTGAACTTGACAGCACCCTGTCAGTGGCCGGTAAACAGTGAGTCATTCTGTGTGCCGCTGTCCTGCACAAATGTCATTTCTGGGACTCAGTACTCACTGAATGCTTTGCCAGTTGTTATCTCTGTTTACCTCCCTCTTCATTTACATGATTCCTTATTTTGTGGACTCATTTTGGTTTTTGTCCTCTTCCTGCTGTTTTCTTTTTTGATTTCCTCTGTTCTCTGATTCCTCGCTGAGAGGCAATTGAATGTGTCTCACAGACCTGCCAATCCAGGGGAAAGCTGTGCTTCTCCCACTGAAAGGAAGGGTTCAACATTGCACCCTTCGCCTATGTAAGTCATGTAACTCAGATGCATGTCTGCGTGCCCCGGGTAAAAAAATAAAAGGAGGCTTCATTTGAATAGCTCCTAAAACGAAGTACCTCTTGTTGGGGTATTATATGGAGTTTAAACCGTGATCGGTCCAGAAACTGTGGGATTGAGGGAGCTGCAAAGGTAAGACTTCGAGGTCCCTGGATTTGGAAAAGAGGAGGCCATTTCTTAGAGCAGTTCTTAACATGGTGGGCAGGGTCACTGCGTGTGCTTGTATAGATTGTGTTCTACACTATTGTGCCCAGCTGATGGGCAGATGGGGGCTGGAATGCAGCCTGTGGTCCACCATGCACCTTACTTAATTTTATGCATCAACTTGACTGGGCCATAGTGTGCCCAGATATTTGGCCACACATTATTCTACCTGTGTCTGTGAGAGTGTTTCTGGATGAAATTAATATCTGAATAGGTAGACTCAGTAAAGCAGATTGCTCTCCCCAGTATGGGTGGCCCTCATCCAATACACTGAATGCCACAATAGAACACAAAGGTGGAATAAGGGAAAATTTGCTCTCTGCCTGACTTTGAAAATTTTATTGTAGAATTGTAACTTTGTCTCATAGCAACAGGTGATAAGATATGGACACAAATATTCAAAGTTAACGTTCAGATAATCAACTGAGCATTAAACATTCACAATATGCACGATTGTCATTCTTGGATATTACAGTAATTAAACTAACAGCTACTGTTTATTGAATGTTTTACATATATGCAAAGAATTCTACTAAAAGTCTTAAAACATATGTCCGTAAAAGCATTTCATGTCTTAGAAAAATTTGACTATGATAATTAGGAGCATAATTTCCTTAAAGAACAAACAGGAGATCCTGGCTAGAGCAGATTTTATTTTCTTTTATTTTTTTTGAGAAAATGGCCACATTTATTTGGATTGTAATTATATATTTTAATCTAGTTTTCTACTCTCACTGTCCAAAGTCTCTTCTCTTCTAATTGCTGTAAAGGCAAGAATCCACACATACACAAACGCACACACACACACACACACATCTCACACATCACACTGTTTTATTCAGCAATTTTCTAAAAAGTCCTCAAACTGCCCTTACTCAAGGCACGGGGGTATCACAAAGATCACTGCAAAAGAGGGTGAATATGAGGTCGTGCTTGCAGTGTCTGACACATTGGCCTCAAAATAAGAATTATTGTTGGTTCCCATCCCCCGCGGGGGGCTAAATGAGTGGCAGTGATATTATGATGCAGTTGAGAGTTCTTTGTGCCCCAGGGAGAAGATGAAAGGCAGTGAACCAGAGAACCAATGTTTTGTTTTTGTTTTGTTTTCAGCTGCTACCTAAATTGGTTTCATGATTTCTTGCACTTTTATGTAACCTTCCCTTTGGGCCATTTAATGCAGATTAAAGCAACACAGTCAGCCACACCTCCAACTCTGGAAAGACCCCCTTCTGAGGAATGGCACAGTCTACTTAGGAGCATTAATAAGAGATTCCTAAACCATTTTCTAAAGTTTTGTGATCTTCATATTCACACATCATCCTAGGAGGCTAAAGTTCTAGGCCAAGAATCTTTCAGAGAAAATGGTAGAAGCAGAACCCAGTCAACCCTTCAGAATCATCTTCACCTGACTGTCTCTGCTTAGCACAAATCCAATTCCAGTTCCCAAGGCTACACCCTGGGAGGGTCAGGAGGGAGTTTAGTGAACTCTCCTTGGCTCCAGTGAGCTCACATCCTCCTTGATCAAATGAGACATCCAGGAAGGAAAGAGTGGTTAAGCCCTGTTTCCCTGGTCCCACAGTCCTTAGATGTCATTGAGGCTTGAATAAGCCCACAATGGAATTTCCTCTAAGCTAAGGAATTCCTAAATTCTAAGGAATTTCCTCTGGTTCACCAAATGCCATTGGTTTAGGTCAGCCCTTCTCAAACTTTGAAGTTCTTCTAAACTGCCTGGCGAGCTTGTCAAAAGGGAGATTCCCATTCAGTACTTGTGGGGTGGGGACAGAAATTCTGAATTCCTAGCAAGGTCTTTGGTGAAGACAATGCTGCTGGTCCATGGACAATTGTAAAGGCCCAGAGTGAAGTTAGTTTCTCAGGTACTTGATTCCTTTCCAGCTTTTGCTTTTGATGTCACCACTGTGTGGCTGTGGCCTCTGCTCCCTATTGCTGCCATTTCCGGCCTCATTCCCCATCTATTGCTAAGAGAGTATTTAAAGTTGGTCTCCTATCGCTCAAGCCTGTGTAGAATTCACTTGGCCATCCTTAGGTGGTCTAGCTTCTGGTTCTTTTACAAGCCCCCAAAAGATATATGTCACTTTCAGGTTCCTAGGAACTTGGAATGCATTTTCCAGAAAGTAGAATTCCTCGGCTGCCCTGAATATTCCCCCAGATTCCCCCCATGGTGATGGTCTTTGTCTCTCCATCTTGCTGGGGAGTGTTAACTCACGGTGTATAAGAGGTAACATGAGCCCTGAATCTTATTCATGGCTTCTTGTGGATAGACAAGGGTACATATGCAAATAGGATTCACAAGATACTCTCAGGCATCCCAAAGACCCAGTAGTGAGTGTGTGAATTAGGTGGTTGCCATGACTCTCGCTGCAAAGACAACAAATAAAAATTGTGTGAGGAGGCAGGCACGGGGCTCCTACATGCTGTTCTAATGATTGATCACATCAGAGTCAGCCAAGAAGCAGCCCTTGGATACACATTTCCAGAACCTCACCCCAGACCAACTGAATCAGCATTCCGGTGTTGGGGGATTTGTACTGTTATAAAGCACAGAGTGATGAGGGGCTTGCTGTGCTGATGAGCAAGTATTTAACATCTGCAATTTATCCAGTTACTAAAAGAGTTCCTGAGTACCTACCATGGGTCAGGCACAACACAAACCCAATTCCTCCCTTCATGCCTTTCCCAGCTGAAAAATGGAGAGTAAACAAACAAAATAGAAATAATTGCAAGTGAAAAGTGTTATAAAGGAAACTAATAAGGCAATGAATCCACGATGAAGGAGTAGGTCCTTTTGATGACCTGATTAGTGATGGTGTCTCTGGGGCAGTGACATTAAGGCTGCAACATGAAGGGGTAAGAATTACCAGCAGCACAGTGGTGCCGAGGCACAGAGCCTCATATGCAAACATCTCCATGGGAAAGCACATGCCTTAGCAACTTCTGTAGATGCTACCAGACAAACCAAAGGAAACAAGTTACAACTCCCTTCCTTGCAAATTATTCTGCAATGAGGACTCCTTTACAAGTCCTAATTGGCAAATTAATATGGCAAAGGCATAAGGACTCTCTTTCTGTCACCTTCAGAGCCTGTTCTCATTCTTTGCTTGCTGGACTGCTATTTTCAAAAACCTGGGTCTCACTGAATACACCACCGAAGACCCCTATTCCACTTCTTGAAGGCTGTATGTAAGGTTGGGGGCCCAGAGTCACCTGCAGAGTCTTCAAACTCCTCCTGTTTCTTTTGGTGAAAATGATCATTAGGATGACACTCTACATTAACTGTGTGCATCTGGCCTGAGCCTTGGACGCCTCATCTGTAAAATGGGATAAAATGCCTGTCCCATAGTTGATTCAATAAGATCGTGTGCCTCGTCCATGAGAGTTCTCCTCCAGTACAGTGTGACCACGGCACTTTGGAAGGTGCTGTTCCGAAAGGCAATGAGTGTACCTCAACTTTTGCTCTGTCATTTATCGTTTTTAACTATACGGGGGCAATTATAAGCCAACATTCCAGGTGGTACTGATGCTGGCAGGAGACTGTCTGTCTGCCTAAGAGCAGACTTCCTAATCAAACTTGCACACCCTCAGGGCAGCTGATCTCTGTGTTAGGAGAAAAGCAATCTTATAGAGCAAATGTGTGAAGAGGCATTTTCACTTGTGAGACTCTTAACTATGTCTATTTCAGGCAGCTGAGCAAAGGGACTGAAAACTTCCTGATTGCGTGGGTGTGGGTCTGCTCTGGGACAGACAGGGGTGGGCCAGTCTGCTGGAGTTTGCCTCGCCGGTCAGACCTGGGAGGCAGTTCCTGCTTTTAGCACTTTCTTCCTTTTTTCTACTCCTGGGGTTACTGCTTCTCAAAGACACGTCAAGGGACTAGGGTGGGCAGGCGTTACAAGGGACCCATGGGCGTCTGGATGTTTGTGATCTGTCACTTCCCCAGATAGAGATCTCTTCTGGAGGAGGCGTTCCTTTCATGCTATTCCTGAGTGCACACCACAGTCTGGGCACCCTGAAGACTGCGCTTCAGATGCATCTGAGCAACCTTTGCTGATGCTCCTACAACCAACACTTTACTTGCCAGGTGTGGTGGAGGGTTCATCAATGAATAGACATGTCCCTGCCTCAGAAAGAAAAAAAATCAATAGGTATCCAGCTAGCTATCAAAGAAGACAGGCTGTGATAACTACAATAATACAGATAAAAAGGAAGTGCTCTGTTATAATTGGTGCTGTATTAGTTTCCTATTGTGGCCTCAAATTTAGTGTCTTTAAACAACAGAAATTTATTCTCTCACAGGAAGCCAGGAATCTGAAATGAGTCTTAGGGGCTGAAATCAAAGTATTGGAAGGGCTGTGTTTCCTCCAGAGGCTCTAGGAAGAATCTGCTCCTTGACTCTTCCAGTTTCTAGTGGCTGCCAGCATTCCCTTACTTGTGGCCTCATCATTCCAGTCCCAGCTGGTGTGGTTACATAGCCCTCTCCTCTTCTGTGAAATCTGCCTCTGCTGCTCGCCTACAAGGATACATGTAATTGCATGTAGGGCCCCCTGGGATAAGCTAGGACCCTATCTCAAGATTCTTAATGTAATCATATCTGCAAAGTCCTTTATTTCCATGTAAGGTAACATTCACAGGTTCCAGGGATTAGCACATGGGTATCTTTTGGGGTGTCATTATTCAGCCCACCAAAGGTACCACTCTTTATTCCACTCCCTCCCCCCCAACCAAATGTTCTACAGCTGTGCTGTCCAATTTGGAAGCCACTAGTCACATGTGACTATTGAGCACTTGAAACGTATCTGAGCTGAGATGTGCTGTAAAGGTAAAATACATGCTAGATTTTGAAAACTTACTACAAAAATGCAAAGCATCTCATTAATAATTGTTTATGTTGGTTACCTGTTGAACTAATACTTTGGATATTTAGGGTAAATGAACTCTATTATTAAAATTAGTGTCCCCTGTTTGTTTTCACTTTTAAAAGCAACTACTAGAAAATTTAAAATTGCATTTGTGGCTTGCATTTGTGGTTTGTACTGTATTTCTATTGGACAGTGTTCTACACAATCTACAACAGCAATTTTCAAACTGCTGCACAGCAGAATCATGTGGGGAGTTTAAAAAAAAAAAAACCATTGTGCATGCTGCACCCCAGACTTATTAAATCAGAACTCTCTAGGGAGAGGGCCAGGCATCAGCATGTTTTAAACACCCCGGGTCATTCCAGTATGTAACCCAGGCTGAGGATCCGTGGAGTAGAGACCCGGAGGAGGGTTAATAGTGAAAATAGCACTAAAGGTCCAGGAATTACCACAAATGGGTATGCCTGTTCCTTTACAAACGACAGAAAATAGGGGCTCCTTGAAGTACCCTCTGCTTTCACTGAGATGCACGCCTCCCCCACCCACAGAGCGCAGCTGTGAGCCTGGAGGTGTGGGAGGAGGACACAGCAGCTGTTCCCTCCCCTGAGCCAGAAGACACTAGGGATCTCAACACTGGGGGTCAGGCTGGCTGGACCTCTCTTCCTTTTGCTGGCAGTTTCTGCCCTAGTACTTGGCAGAACAAAGTGCAATAAAACCTAGCAAGCTCCTAAATATTCCGTTTGTGGGGCTGGATCAAGGCAAAGCACTTCCGCAGTGCCTTGCAGTGGAAACATGTTTTGGAGGCATCTAGCAGTAACATCCACCACCCCCAGAGGTTCCTCACCAGAGTTGGGATTCCCAGCTACTTCGCGGCTCCACACAACGGCCCTGTTCTCTGGCTCTGGACTCAGAATTAGGGAGCAAAGCCGAGATCCGTTGCGCTTCCACTGAGTTTTGAAGTGTTCTTTGGGAAAGTGGTTCTTGGTGGAGCAAGATAGGAGGTTTCAATGGCTGCTTGTGTTACCTGACACAACACAGATACGATGAGATGAGCCGCAGCCTTGTTCATGCAGTGCCATAACTCACTCTGGCATCATCAGAGAATAAACCTGTCACCTGAGTGCATTTTGTAGCCGTTTGAGACGAACTCATCAAAGCACCATATTACCCTACATTTAAACAATTTTGAAAACTTTTCTAAACCGCAGATCACTCCTTTGACTTCTAAGATAGCAAATACCAAATAGTAATTAATATTTTAAAATGAAGAGGCATTCCAGGGGGATAAAAAATTCTGAACAAAAGCCTCTAGCAAACTTGTTCCCTCCCTCCTTCCCTCCTTTCCTTATTGAGTGCGGACTCTATGTAGGAAGCAGGCCTTGTCTTCACAGAGTTTAGGGGCTGATAGAGGGAGAAGACGTCAAAGTAAATGGGAGAGAAAACATATAGGGTCTATGATTAAAGACAAGACCTCTCTTTCCCTTTTGTCCCTTTCTTCCTTTCTTTATTGCCGTGTGTGTGTGTGTGTGTGTGTGTGTGTGTGTGTACACACACGTATATGTGCCTATAGATGTATGTATCTGGTAACTTACAAAGATACATACAGAGCAAGGTAAAAAAGAAATGTGGAAATTTGAGAAGGAAATTTGAAAGTAAAAAAATGATGGAAGTCAGAATTAGTCAAAAAATTATACTCCTTAAGTCTTGTCTAAGTAACTGAATGTGGGCCACAAGTTTGGATCTGACTTCCCAGCACCCAGTGCAAAGAGGAAGACACACCAGTTGCATAATTCAGTCTTCTAAGATTAAAACTAATGAGTTGCCAAGAAACCTCATGGATTAGGGTGCAGTGTCATGACAAGGCACCGTGGGATATACTCAGCAATGTCCTCAATAGCATCTCCCATTGCACCGAGGAGTTCTGTAGGGCATGATGGGAGCCTGTAGGGTTTGGAGAAAACAGAAAAGATAGAATATTAAATTCTGGCTGGAGCTAAACTTTCTGCTAGGATTGAGCTGGGTTAGTCTGAGTCTCTACCTATAATTTTCTGTAGTTTGATATTCTGTTTTAAATGCTGAGCCAGGGGTATGCACTGGAGGTTATGGGAGTGGAGAGGGATACTCACTTCTGCCTCCACTGGAGAAGTGTGGGCTGATGCCAGGGACCTGGAGGAGATGTTGCCCATGAAAGGATACAGTGCGAGTTGTCCAGGGGAAAAAGGCGGGGAAGGCATTGAGAGAACAGCATCAGTGGGGCGCAGAGGTATAGAGAGCATCCATAGAGAGCTACGGGCAGCTTGGCACTGGATTAGTATGAAATATGAGGCAACGTAGAGTCGGGGAGAGGGCTGGAGAAGCAGGCAAGGGCAGGCTGTGCCTGTCCTCTGTGCTCTGGTAAGGAATGTGGCTTTGCTCTGTGGAGAGAGACTGAGATGCCACTGAAGGGATTTAGGCAGGGGAGTAGCATCTGCTATCTATAGCATTCATGCTGCACAATGAATCTCCCCCAAACTCGGTGGCCTAATAACCATCACACATTCTTGCACACAGATCTGAGTCTGTGAGGGGAGAGTGGCCGTGCTTCAGGGTGGCCCTGTGTGAGGCCCAGACTGAAGCCAAAACAGCCACCCAAGGTTGGCTCTTTTCCCTGTGAAGTGTGGAAGTATAAGAGGGTGAGTTCTCACCAGAGAAGGGGTACACCCTCAGATGCACCCACTTTCCAGTAGCAAAGCAAGTCCTGTGGCCAAGCACAATATCATCAAGAGAGGATAAACTCTGCCCCCCTCAGTGGGAGCTACTGCGAAGTTGCATGGCAGAGATGGTATGAATTATACAGGGAGGTTGTGAAGAATTATGAACAATGAATGTTTCCATCTACCTTGGGGGGGACACAGCTGGACTTGACTTTTTAGTTGGTTCACTTGGGCAGTTCTGTGGAAACCAAATTCGAGACAGGTGATACTGAAGTCAGATGGACCCGTGAGGATGGTCAGGTGAGACCTAGTGAGAATCTGGTTTGGGCAATTAGTGAGCTGTGATGGAACAGTTAGTTCAAAACAACAAATGAGTAAAACCATCAGGACCTAATGACTTCGAGTCATTTATGGCAGGTTTAGAGCTCCCTCCGTTTACTGTATACAGAGTCCACGGCTAAGGTTTGCATATGAATTGTTAGTTGCCTATCCAATATTTGTTTTCTTATTTCTTATTAAAACAACTTTGATTTTACTTGTGGCATTGATATGCTTAACTTAAAAAAATTACCTAGCTTCACTTGAAGCTGCGAGGTGGTCAGATGGCAGACCCGGGCTGTTAGGATATAAGTGAGATTCACTGGGTCATATTACCAGGAGAACTTTTGCCATTTGCTTCTACCTTCTTCCTGCCTCAAATGTAGATTTGAGGCTTGAACTCCATGTATAAGCAGATGCCCACAGTTCAAACTCTTGTTGTTCAAGGGTCAACAGTACTAAAGGATGCTGGGTCGGTGGGGGGGGGACCGTGGGTCAATGTGATGAGGCCATCTGCTAACTGGTACTTATTGAAGTTAGGTTTCTACCTCCCAGAGAGATATATCATCCTGGATGATCTATCATCCTTGGATCCAAGGATCATCATCCTTGATGATCACATTTCAAAGGGATGGCTCCCAGGTCATTGAAAAAGAATTCCTGGGTGGTAAAACTGGTGAGAAGCTGGGAGATGATCGACAGCTCAAGTGTGCAGAGAAAGAATTTACAATGGAAAATTTTCTAAAGTAAATGTTCTACGTAAAGGGAGGTCAGGGATCTTTGGTCAGGAAGAAACCTGTCTGATGTGTCATCAAGCTGAGGGGAACTTGAAGGCCCTCTAGGTCAGAGGGCAACACCGCCTTGCAGGCTCTCCAGGAGGCCTGGTCTCAGAAGTCCTCAAGTGATCATTCCTGAACAGGTGGCAGCTTTATCAGGGGACACACACTGACCAGCTGGTAAGGGTCTCTGACTTAGATCCTCATCCTACTGGATGGAGATGATTCCCTCTGCACTCTGGTTTTCTGAAGCCCCCTGGGGGCAAATCCCTGCAGTTTTCTGACCCTGTCTCCATCCTGGAGAGGAGAGGATTCACCTAAGTGACATGCCAGGACCAAATACATCCAGTTCTTCAGGCAAAAAAAACATGTTTTCAGCTCAGAGATGATTCCATGCGACTTCGTGTAAGAGTAGAACTGGGGATGGGAAAGGGACTCTTGTAGCCCAAAGTGAGTACTCAGGGACACAGAGTACCCCTTCCAGAAATTACCATCATAAACAGCCGAGGCAGTAATACAGGGCAGCTTGCGGCACAGAGGAAAATGAAAATCTCCTTGGCTGGCATTTCAGCTTGTCTAAGGGGCCGTGCTTTGCTCAGAGGGGAGATGACTGTGCTGACCTTAAAATCCAGGCTTCGGGAAGCAAAAGATGAAGGTTTTTGTTTTTCCCTTAATTAAGGCTTTGGTGTTTTTCAAACAAAAATATAAAAGATTCAGAACCTCCCCTTAAGCTTCTTTACAAAGTCGTTGATTTTTACAGAAGATAAAGGCCTTGGGTGAGGGTAGGGGTGGATGGTCCCTAAAGAGTATTGCCCAGAAGCCTCTTTTTCCCCTTCTTAGAGTATAGGGGTTTTCTTAAACGTTCCTTCCCCAAAGCCCTCCCCCTTGCTTTTGCCATCGACCTCTTCTTCCATTCTCCAAGGTACAGTCAGACGGTTACCCTTCAGGTCCTCCTACCCATCTTTCCTGAACCCCAGTTTCTCAAAATACCAGGTAGCTTTCATTTTGCTCGCAGCTGTTTCCCCTGCCCGGTGACGAGCCTGGCGTGCAGGGTGCGGAGGGAGCTGCTTCTGCCACACGGTGGCGCGCGCGAGCCTCCCAAAGACCGAGTGTCACAGCTTCTCATACTTCTCCCCCTCCTACCCCCCCACTCCCCACCCAGGCCCGCGCCCGGGCGCTGAAGGAGCCGCGCCCCCGGCCTTGCCCTGCGGGACAGCGCACGGCGCGCTTCGGGATCCCAGCGGGCGGGCGAGCGGCTGCAGCAGCGTGCGGCCCGCGCGGGAGGTGTGGCCGGCTGCGGGCTGCCCCGGCTCCAGGCTCCTCCTCTTGCCGGTCCAGCCTTTAAACGCCCCCCTCCCCCGCGCTCGGCGCTGCAAATCCTAGGCTTCCCCCAGCAGCCTGGGAGCGGCGGCGGGCGCAGCAAAGGCGGCAGGAGGAGCGCAGCCGGCCGGCCGCGCCAGTCCCTCGGGCAGCGGCGGCGGCGCTGGATTAGCTCCCGAGGTGCCGCGGAGCCCGGCGCTCCCCAGCGGGGCTAGGAGAGGAGAGAAGCGGGGCCTGCAGCTGGGCAAGGGGGAGGAAAGTGAGCGTGTGTGAGTGCGTGTGTGCCAGAGCGTGGGGGGCGACACGCTCGAATTAGGGCGGCAGAGAGGGCAGGGGAACCGGGGTGCGGTCCCCTGGGGTCTCCCGCGGCGGCGCCAGCTTCCCGGCGCCCCACACCATGGACTTGCGCGGAGTTGGGATGTGCCTTGGCCGCAGCGCGCGGGTGGCTGCCCGGCCCTGGGGGTGCGCGGGCGCGCGCACAGGTATGGCGAGGTAGGATGGCGGTCCAGCGCGACCCCTGCCGCCCCAACCCAGTGGCCCCCGGGCGGTGCAGCTGACTCGTTGGAGCGCACTGGGGTGTGGGCGGAGGCGGCCCAGCCGTGCCCGCGTCTTCTTGAGTTGCTTTGCCTCTTCCACCCACTCGCACCTGCCACCTCGCGGATACCATGTCAAAGGCGGCCGGAGGCGCATCGGCGGCGGCTGCGGCGGCGGAAAGTTGTCCCCCAACCTCTGCCGGCCCGTCTGCGGCCACTGCCGTGGAGGACCTGTCCAAAGTGTCGGACGAGGAGCTGCTGCAGTGGAGCAAGGAGGAGCTGATCCGCTGCCTGCGGCGCGCGGAGGCGGAGAAGGTGAGCGCGATGCTGGATCACAGCAACCTCATCCGCGAGGTCAACCGCCGCCTGCAGCTGCACCTCGGCGAGATCCGCGGGCTCAAGGTGAGCGCCGGGCTCGGCGGGGCGGGGAGCCGGGCGCCCTGGGGAGGTGGGACCAGGCAGACTTTCCCTCCCTCCGTCCACAGGTGATCCTCCCCATTCTCCCTGTCAGCATCCCCTGCTCCCCTTCCCCAGCCCTTTGGAAACTTTTCCAAACTTTGTAGACGTTTGGTTCCCTCCTCTTCCCCCTATGGGGCGCACTAGCGTCGAGCTCGTGGTCCTCCGTGGCCGGAGGAGCGGGCGCCAACGATGCTGAAAGGCTGGGAGGGGAGCGATGGGTACGCGGAACCTTTAATTTTTCAGGAAGCCGGGAAAATCAGTGCTTTGGGGAGCCGGTTTACGGCCAGGCAGGGGAAAAAACGAGCGAAGGAGCGATGCCCTTGGGGATCGGGGATACGATATGGCTGCTCTGGCGCCACGACTTCTCCGTGGGGCAGAGGGTGAGGAAAAGGCGCCGATGCAGGGGAGAGGGGCTGGCGGGGCGCCCAGGGTGAAGCCGCGGCGCCACCCTCGGAACTGGGCTATGTCGCATGGTGCAGAGGAGCTTACCTCTTTCTTCACGTTCTGTTTTCTACCTGCTCCGATGCTTTCCTTTTCCTCGAGTTCGGCTGGCGTCGTCTGGGGTGGCCTGACCTCCCCATTTACCCCCAATTTGATTATAATTTCGTCTAGCTTGGGGGGGGGACGATAGAGGGACTCAGCATAAGAAGCACAGAGTTTTAGAAGTGTACCCTAAGTGCCATCCAGGCATGCTTTCCTTTGGAGCCAGTCCTCCCTCTCTGCTCTTAGGGGAAAAAAAAAAGAACAAAAGAAAAACAAAACCATAAAACCCCAACCCCCCACCAACTTTCTTTTCCCCTTGGAGTGTTCTGAGTGTGCCAGCAATGTGCCGGCCCGGCTGGCTGCAGCAGATGGGTGGCGGGGAACCGCCCTGCCCGAGTGTACCACAAACTTCCTCTCCGCACCGCTTGCACTGGTGCCTCCTGGTATGCCTTCCTCTCATTGTTCTTCTTTTGTTTATAGGAAGCCAGACACAAACGAAATCGCTGCAGGGACCTTGGGGAGCACATTCCCGCAGGCACATGCTGTTTTTGTCCTCTTTCCACTCCCACCCCACTTCTCAGGCAGTAGACACTTTCTTAATTGCCTCAACGGCTCCAGCCCTCGGATCCTCGGGCAAAGGGGAGTGGGAGGGGGAAAACTGCTAGATGCTCACCTGGGTGCTGGGCCCAGTGCAGGTGGGGAAGGAAGGCCTTCCCCGGAGGCTCCAGCTGACTGTCATATATAGTCCCTAGAGTGGATGCAGTTAGGAGGACCTCTTAGGAAAATCCCAAGCCTTACTCTTTCCTTTGGCTTAATTCATTACTAATGGACTATTAACTACCAGACTCTTGGATTAGAGGTAGGACGGTGTAGGGGGAAGATCGTCTCAGAGGTGGGTCTGCATCTAGAATTCTCATTTGGCCAGGAGGGTGAGCCTGGGTAATTTCTCAGAGCCTTATTTTACTCATCAATAAAATGCAAATCATAATAACCACCTCCTAGGGGGGGTGTGACAATAAATTATGATAATTTAGGTGAAGGTTTAATTCTGGACTTGACTGCCCAAAATGTTAGTTATTGTCACCAGGAGATGATGCGTAAGTGTACGTAAAGCCATGCATCTCCTGGATCTGGGTTTCCGTGGCAAAGCTGGACACAAGTATAGTTCGTAACCCTCCAATTTAATCTTCTTTCATGGCTTGAACTACAATGCAACTTGGAAGAGCTTGTAATTAATTTCCTAGAGATGTTGATAGTATGAAGCATTGACATAAGAGCTTAGAAATACTTGGAAGTTCTTTTAGGTTGTGTGGATCGCCTGTGGGGGTCTGTGTGTGAGTGGTGTAGGGGAGGGGAGGACCGGGTTTTCATTCCACTAACCTCATTTAGGGAAGTACCTATCAGGCCAGTTAAGAGCGGTTACACCTCAAGTAGGAGTCTCCTTGTGGTCTAGATTCGTGACCTGGCATTAAAAGACTTTCCAGTCCACTTCCTTATCAAGTTCCGAAATGATGGGGATTGGTTACTTTCTGATGCAGCCCCTACTCTTCATTCCCATCATCCTGGGGTAGCCACATGGTGGCCCCTCCTAAGCCTCTGGCCAAGCCTCTGAGGGGCAAGCCTTCTTCCTTCGCTTCCTCATCTCGGCTCAGAGCTTCCCTAGACACCATAGTGATGCATAAATGTGGTTGACTGAATAAGTGATAGTACATTTTATTTTATTTTTTTATGAACTTTTATTAGGGAATAGTTGCTTTACAACGTTGTGTTAGTTTCTACTGCACAGCAAAATGGATCAGCCATACGTATACATATATCCCCTCCCTTTTGGATTTCCCTCCCATTTAGGACACCACAGTGCATTAAGTAGAGTTTCCTGTGCTATACGGTATGTTCCCATCAGCTGTCTACTTTATAAATAGTATCAATAGTGAGACTTAGAGAACAAATGTATGGATACCAAGGGGGAAAAGGAAAGGAGTGGGGTGGGAGGAAACAGGAGATAACGATAGTACATTTTAAATTTATTTTCATTTAATTATAAGGAAGGGATTTTCTCTTTTTTTTTTTTTTTTTTTTTTGCCTCTGTTGGTGTGGGACTCTCAGCTGAAGACTGTAAATTTAGGGTAATTAAGGCCATAACACTTTTCTTATGCCTCTTTCTGTGAGCTGCCTTTGAAATTGCATCTAAATATTTTCAAGGCTTCTAGGTGGTACTGTGGCTGTAGACATTGGGGGATGGGAGCATCGTTCTCTTCCTTTGAGGGTCCTGTGAGTCTGTCCAAGCACTGGCTGACCTGTTTGTGTTTAAACATTTAGGAGGTAGTGCAGGGTGGGAAAGAGAAAGGTTTTGGAGTCTGACCATTTGGGTAGCTTGGGCAAATAAGTAACTTTTTTGAGTCTCCATTTTCTCATCTGCTAAATGGGGATATTATTTCTACATGAGGTGTGAAGATTAAATGATGCAGAGATGAAGAAACCCCAGTGAGGTTAAATAGCTTTCTCAAGGTCACACAGATATGAAATGTTCCAAATAAGCTGATTTTCTTTTCTTTTGGCTATTTGACATTCTCTGGTTAGAATGTGTCATCCTAAAGGGGGTTGGAGAAAGGAGATTCCGGTCAGGGTGCTGCTGTTGAAAGGGATGGATTCCTGAGAGCCATGTTCGTGCACTTCTGAGTATATACCAACATTCAGACTGCTCTGGCCTGGAATTTTCAGGGGGTGTGGGAATTGGGGGCAATTCAATCTCTATAGATTTTTTAATTGCAGCACATTAATTTTCTTCCTTGCTCCCCAACACACCAATTCCCCATCCTGCAATGATGGAAAAATAACAAAACAATTCTTTAACCACAGTTATAGTACTTGAGAATGTTATGTATGAAATTTGGGATGATATGAATTTTGGGTGATTATGGATTTAATCTTTTAGAAGCCCCCTTTAGACAGATGGGTAACATCTAGTAGCCTGCTGCAATGTTAAAAAGGCACTGTTTTGAAAAAGCGGCCCAAGTCTTAAAGTGATAGATTTGAAAAAACTAGCTCACGAGGTTATTATCAAGCTGGTTGCTTAGCTGTTCATTAGAAGGCAGAGGAAATAGCTCAGAACTGGAGAGTAAATAATATTTGCAAGGATAATAACGGAACAAAAGGAGCTGTGATAAAACTGAATGGGCCAGTACACGCCCCTTCTACCCCAACTAGAGTTCTGAGAAGTACAGTTGACACTTGAACAACACAGGTTTGAACTGCACATGTCCACTTTTACAGGCATATTTTCACTACTAAATACTGCAGTGCTACTATCCGCTGTTGATTGAATCCATGATTGTGGATCTGGTGTATGGAGGGCCGACTATAAGTTACATGGCTTTTCAACTTGGCCAAGCGTCAGCACCCCTAACCCCCAGTTTGCTCAGGGGTCAGCTGTATATATTTCACTCCGTTTGGGAAGGAGCCCATGGTGGCACAAGTCCTATTTACTTTCCATTTCTGGAGAAAACAGGAATAGTTGTAGGATACTCAAAGGGGAATATTTTCACATGGAAATTCAGTTAGATGAAGAAGAACATGACCAACTTTCTATGAATTGGGAGGATTAAGCTAAATGTGGAAGAATTTTTGAAGCTGAGAATTATTTTTCTTTTAACATCTTTATTGGAGTAGAATTGCTTTACAATGGTGTGTTAGTTTCTGCTGTATAACAAAGTGAATCAGCTATATGCATACGTATATCCCCATATCCCCTCCCTGTTGCATCTCCCTCCCCATTTTTAAAAAATTCCATGTATATGTGTTAGCATATGGTATTTGTTTCTCTCTTTCTGATTTACTTCACTCTGTATGATGGATTCTAGGTCCATCCACCTCACTACAAATAACTCAATTTCATTTCTTTTTATGGCTGAGTAATATTCCATTGTATATATGTGCCACATCTTCTTGATCCATTCATCTGTCGATGGACACTTAGGTTGCTTCCATGTCCTGGCTATTGTCAATAGTGCTGCAGTGAACAATGTGGTACATGACTCTTTTTGAATTATGGTTTTCTCAGGGTATATGCC
>NC_041225.1:71862748-71900146 GCF_002837175.3 Physeter macrocephalus
CTCTACAGCATTTATTGTTTCTAGATTTTTTGATGATGGCCATTCTGACCAGTATGAGATGATATCTCATTGTCGTTTTGATTTGCATTTCTCTAATGATTAATGATGTTGAGCATTCGTTCATGTGTTTGTTGGCAGTCTGGATATCTTCTTTGGAGAAATGTTTGTTGAGTATCCTTTCTTGTGTTTGTTGGCAATCTGTATGTCTTCTTTGGAGAAATGTCTATTTAGGTCTTCTGCCCATTTTTGGATTGGGTTGTTTGTTTTTTTGATATTGAGCTGCATGAGCTGTGAAGCTGAGAATGATTCATTTTGTTTAGCATTATTTTCTCAGAATATCCACAGCTTCTGATTTCCCATAAAGCACCAGTGTCAAGGGATAATTTATTCTCTTATTACTACAGACTCCAACACAGCAGGGCTAGCTGAAAACAATAATAAGAGATCTTTTCTCAGTAGCTAGAGCTATATCCTGTTTTGGCCGTAGGCCTAGGGCTTTAAAGGGCTGGTCAGTCCATAAAGACATATTAAGCATTCACTGTATGCAATACACCAAGTCAAGTGTGTCAAATATGCAAAGAAAGACATTGGAATGGACTCTGCCCTCCAGAAGCTAAGGTATCTATATTAGAAAAGAAAGAAAGGAAAAAAAAGATGCCCAATGAGTGCTCTAGGGAGTGTGTCTTACAGGCACTGAGCAGTGAATGGGATAGTTACCTTAGTCATTCATTCAAGCCTGGCACTGCTGCACACCAGATGCTGTTCTAGGGCCGGTGGAGTCTTATCAGAGCAATCTGTCCTCTTAGGTAAGTCCATAGAAGGCAGAAGATAGTATTTTCTAGTTGGAAAGTTAGACCTAATCAGGGTTCATAATTAGCTGGTTCACAATAGGAAGGAGCTAAAGGTAGAAAGGCAGGAAGAAAGCCTCGTAGGCCTGGCCCAAGGGTTTATTCATTTTCCTTGGCAAAGGGGAGGCAATGGGGGTTTAGGGGCAGGAGAGACACTACCTGCAGGGAGAGTTTTTGAAGATCAGTCTGGCCAGAAAGAGCTTGGATTGGAGTGAGCAAGGGAAGTTAGGGGCTGGGGTAGACCATGGCGGGGAGGCCCGCTGGAGGCTTTTGGAAACAGCCGGGCCTGAGGTCAGAGAGTGGCACCAAGAAGCAAAAGGACTAGATGGGCATTAGACACAGGGAAACAGAGTCACTGGTGATGCTAAGAGTTAGAATTGAGTTGAAAGCTAAGCTGCACAGAGCCTCTTTCTCCTCAGGCCTTGAGAATCACTCCCACGTTAGGCCTCATGACTGCCAGGAGATGCCAGGCATGGTTGGCAGCTGTTTTATGGTTTATTTCCTAGTCAATATCAGGGGGAAGTGTTGGAATCAACCTGAGTTTGGGAGAATCAAGTCCCCTCTCTGAGTACCTCTAAGTCTGGATTGGATGACAGTCACAAGACCAGAGATTTTCAGGCTTTGTGGAGTAGGGGAAGTCTTAGGTAGCTGTCCCCTTTCCACCCCCCACCAAACTATGGTGCTTCAAGAAACAGCTCCCCCCTTTACTATATGTGTGAATGGAGACTAAGTGGGGATTTCACAGTTAATTCTGAATTCCTTGCTTTCAGGTAACTACAGTAGGGGTGCTGCGTTCTGGATGCACAGAGGTGAACGGAAGAGACGGGTCTCCATTCTCATGACTCTGGTCTAGTGAGGATGGAGACATGAGTCACACTCGACCATATGTGATTAGAAGTTGTAATGCAACAGAGGGGAAGTTGAGGGGCTCCTCGCAGAGCATAGAAGGGGACGTCCTTTAGATGAGTGGTCAGAGATGGCTTCTATGGGGAAGTGCCATAAAGTGAGAAACAAAGATTGTGTTGAGGCTGGGGGAAGCATTCCGAGTGAAAGAGGGGAAGGGCTTGTCCCTTGGGCCCTAAGACCAGGCCAGCATGGGTGGGGCTCTGTGCATGATGGGGAGGGATGGCCTCACCTTGTCCACTGCCACCATGGGTAGCAGCCACCACCATCTCCCTCTACTGGACTAACCCTGTAGCCTCCTACCTGGTCTTCCAGCTTCCACCTTATCCTGTCTCTCTCTCTCTCCCAGTCACCCCCCTCCTTCCATCCCCCAGCAGCCTATTTTCTGCACAGAATGAATCACAGCATGTCAGTCCTCTATCCGCAGCTTGCCAACAATCCAAAGTCTTCCTGTGGCTGGCAAGGCCTTCATGTGGCTGATGAGGCCCACATTATCTACCTAGCCCTGGTGCCCACCCACTTGCACCTCACCTCCCAGACCTCCTTCCCAGCTCTGCACCCCCTTGCTCACTCCGCTTTAGGCCCGCTGGCCTTGCTGCAACTTGAGCCACATTTGTCTCGGGGCTTTTACACTTGCCTTTCTCTCTGCCTGGGATCATCTTCCAGCAAATGTTTGCGCCTTTATTTCACCCAGGTCTTTGCTCAAATGTTTTCTTTCTCTGCAGAGGTGCCTTCTCTTGAAAGATAGTAATTTTTAGCCTGCTTTAGTCTTTTTCCCAGCACTTTTCACTCTATGCCATTATGTTCTATACTTGCTTTTTGCAGTCTTCCCCACCAGAATGAAAGCCATAGGATGTCAAGGGCTTTGCTGCGTCCACTGATCTGTCCCTAGCACCTGGACAGGTACCTGGCACATAATAGATGCTTACTAAATATTCATGAATGAATCACCGTTCATGCTGGAGAAGTAGGCCAGTTAAGAGGATTGGGGGCCTTTTGAGACTTATAGGATTTTGCACTGTATCCTAAAGGCAGTGAGACCCTTTTAAGGGTTTGAAGCATGGGAGTGACAAGGTAAATTTTGGAGGTAGAGTTCAGGAGACGTGTTTGGCTCGGAACTGGGAGGTGAGGGAGAAGGAGGTGCCAGGCATAATCGCAGGTTCTTATATAGGGGAACAGGATGGGTGGAGGTGGCATTTGCTGAGAGGTGAGATTTGGGGGGAGGGGGAGAGTTTGAATATCAGGCAAGAACCTGAGTTCCAAGTGAGATGCCTGGGAGCCGTGCAGGGAGGATGGCAAGCAGGGTTGGCTGGGCAGGACTGAAACGCCACCAGAGGACAGTTATGCTGCTCCCTCATGCAGGGGCTGGGGCTGCTTCTCCGGGTCGTGGGCTGAACACCTAGGCGGTGTTTGTTGTTTGCACTGACGAAAGGCCTGTTGCCTCAGAGCTTGTAAGCCTTTCACAGATCACAAGCAGCCATCTTTCTTCCTTGAAGGTGGGGCAGGGAGCCTGCTGATTTCTTGTTAACAAACTGGCTGCTCCCTAAAGACTGACTGGAGGACCTTGGACAAGTGAAGCTTTGCGAGGTCCAGTTTCCCTGTCTGTAAAAGAACCATAATATCCCCTGAGGGTTTGGTGAGAAGTAGATGAGATAATGCAAGTAAAGCATGGGGCAGGGAGCAGAAGCAGTACCTAGTATTGTTATTTTTTGGACAGCTGCACATCTTTAGCTTCCTCTCGCCGTCTCCCTCCCTCCCCTGTCATCACAGAGAATTCACCCATTCCAGGCTCCCTGGCTCCCAGAAGTCTGAGCCTGGTGTCACCTCCCATGCATACCTGGCTTGAATGGCTGTGTGTCTCTTTTCAGGATATTAACCAGAAACTCCAGGAGGACAACCAGGAACTGAGGGACCTCTGCTGTTTCCTGGATGACGACAGGCAGAAAGGCAAGAGGGTGTCCCGGGAGTGGCAGAGACTGGGCCGCTACACGGCGGGGGTGATGCACAAGGAAGTGGCCTTATACCTGCAGAAGCTGAAGGAGCTGGAGGGGAAGCAGGAGGAGGTGGTGAAAGAGAACATGGAGCTCAAGGAGCTCTGCGTGCTGTTGGACGAGGAGAAGGCCGCGGGCTGCGCGGGCAGCCGCTGCTCCATCGACAGCCAGGCCAGCCTCTGCCAGCTCGCTGCCGCCACCACGGCGCCCTACGTGCGGGACGTGGGCGACGGCAGCAGCACTTCCAGCACAGGCAGCACCGACAGCCCGGACCACAAGCATCACGCGAGCGGCGGCAGCCCGGAGCACTCCAAGCCCAGGGCCTCCGCGACCCCAGATCACCCCAAAGCCCTCAAGGGACCCAGTCCCGAGCACCACAAACCCTTGTGCAAGGGCAGCCCCGAACAGCAAAGGCACCCGCACGCGGGGAGCAGCCCCGAAACGCTGCCCCAGCACGTGCTGAGCGGGAGTCCGGAGCACTTACAGAAGCCCAGGCCCGGGGGCAGCCCCGAGCACGCCAGGCACAGCGGAGGGAGCCCCGAGCACCTTCAGAAACACGCCCTCGGCGGGAGCCTGGAGCACCTACCCAGAGCCCGGGGCACCAGCCCGGAGCACCTCAAACAGCATTACGGGGGGAGCCCCGATCACAAACACGTGGGCGGAGGCGGCGGCGGAGGCGGCGGCGGTGGCGGCGGCGGCGGTGGCAGCAGGGAGGGCACCCTCCGAAGGCAGGCGCAAGAGGATCTGTCACCCCATCACCGGAATGTCTACAGTGGCATGAACGGTGGGTCAGTACGTGCTGGGGAACTGCTTTGCTGGGGCCACTGGGTAGAGAGTTATGAATGACGCAGGGCTTTGCGGCCATGTTAGAAACTGCAGGCGCTGGCGCGGAGGCGGGTTGGGGAGAGGAACACACGTTTGCCCTCAAATCATGATGTGTGTGTCTCCCCCTCCATTTGTTCTAGTTTATGCAGTTACCAGGTAGCCTGGAGAATATTGGGGAGGAGGGGGCAGGGGAAGGAGAGGAACGATAATTCCGTGGGACCCTGAGTAGTCAGGGTGAGATTTGTGGGCATTGAAGATAAAAATAGAACCAATCTAAGATTTCTCTGTCTTGAACATTTTCCTGCTTGTGTGCAGTTTCCTACAAGGGCGCTCTTGGAACAGGTGAGCAAAGGTTTTTGAGTCCAGCTAACAGCTTATGTGCAGAAAGAAATGAGTATTTATTATGAAAAACAATAACATTAAAAAAGAACTAGGGTGTCCTTAAACAGGCTTGATGCTGGGTTGCCTGAATGCCTGTAAATATGCCTTACTTTTCCTTGAGGATGTTTTCCATTGTGTTGGGGGCCTTAGCATGAATCTGTGACTTTCCTTTGCATCGGAAATGCATCAGATGATTTCTTTCCCTTTCTTTAAGTATCTTTATTGGAGTATAATTGCTTTACAATGGTGTGTTAGTTTCTGCCGTATAACAAAGTGAATCAGCTATACGTATATATATATCCCCATATCCCCTCCCTCTTGCGCCTCCCTCCCTCCCACCCTCCCTATCCCACCCCTCTAGGTGGTCACAAAGCACCAAGCTGATCTCCCTGTGCTATGCAGCTGCTTCCCACTAGCTATCTATTTTACATTTGGTAGTGTATATATGTCAGTGCTTGAGTAGCATGCTTTTTTACATGGCGAGTCATCTTTCTGGTTGTTGAAATATTCCCCTTTAAAATGTACAGATGTGTTTGGACACTCCTTTGGTTTCCAAAGTGCAACATCCACTGCATTGGCCGAGGCAGCTCTAAACCGTTTGGAAGAGGTTTACTTTTCTGTATCTTTGTTATGAAACCACTTGAAACTCAAGAGAGGAAAAAAAAAAAACTTAGAAGAATTGTGAGGGTCTTTGAGGGTCTTTGAAAAACTCTGAGGTTTTTCACTTTATTTGAAAGCTGCTCCAGAGGCTATGTGCAGTCAGCTCTGAGCAGTGGTGGAGGCCGCCGATTTTAGCAGTGACACGAAGGGGTAAATTTTCAATATTGTAGTTGGGGATTTACCTGTTGGATTCCATTTCATCCTAATCCTTTTCTCGTAGTGCTGAAAACTGACTCCTGAAGCTTGGCTTCTAATACATCCAATGTTTTAAGCACAGATGGAACTAGAAAGAATGGGAAAGATCAGGTGCTGTTGCTTTCTCTGTTACGTGCTGGGAGGTGAAAGCTGGGAGAAGCCAGTTCACCTGTTGTGTTGAAGCCACCTGGCTGGCTGGGGCTTTTACTTTGGAGATTGCACCCTTCCCTCAGTCTTTCCAGGAGATGCTGCCCTGATTGCTGTGGGCAGCCTGGGCTGTGCAGTTCTCACAATAGATGAAAGTCATTTAAAAAGATATTTTGGTTGTGTTACTATCACAAGATGTGTCATCGGCCATGAAACTTGTCTTCAGGGGGTAATGTGTTAACGGGAAGGTAAAGTTAATGACTTTTCCACTTCTTGATTACTTTTTAATGAGCATGAGAAGTAAATGTGTGCACTATTTTGAGGAAACTTTTTATCTTGAACCAAAATAAAGATTATTTAAGGGCAGGTGGTTCACTTACAAAACGGTTCTTCTCCTTACAGAAAGGCTTATTTAAATAAAGAACTTCTCTAATTTAATGTGTGATTTAACTTATAAGGGATTTTAGGTGCAATTTTTTTTTTTTTTTTTTTTTTTTTTTTTTTTTGCGGTACGCGGGCCTGTCACTGTTGTGGCCTTGGGGTACGCGGGCGTCACTCTGTTGTGGTCTCCCGTTGTGCGGAGCACAGGCTCCGGACGCGCAGGCTCAGCGGCCGTGGCTTACGCGCCTAGCCGCTCCGCGGCATGTGGGATCTTCCTGGACCAAGGCCCGAACCCGTGTTCCCTGCATCGGCAGGCGGACTCTCAACCACTGTGCCTCCAGGGAAGCCCCTTAGGTGCAATTTTTAAGCAATTCTTTGTATAAAGTAAGGTCTATCTCTAGATAGGGATGGCGTTAATCATTGAATCTTATTGCCTGGGTTCAGATAAATTTCATGGTCAGGCAGATGGTTTTTTTAAATTTAACAATTTTATTCAGTTAAAAATTTGATGTAACATAGATGCATTATTTAGAATGACACTGTAGTTTAATTCTTGTGTTTACTTCGGGTTTTCTCATTCTTAAGCGACAGATCTTCTGACAGTTGATATCCTCACCAAAGTGTATTTGTAGTCCATTTGCATTGCATTTTTATTTCAATAATTGGAAAATGAAGAGGCACGATGAGATGTTTATGGATCATCAGCCTATAAACTTGGGCACTGGTAGCTTGTATTTATCCTGCTGTTACAAATTAATTTTTGATACGGATAGTGAGACATGAGTTTTTCATATTTTTAAATCCCCACACCCTTTGGTTGAATTATTGTCTTATAAACAGATGGGAACCAGCAGCAAGGTAAATCCCAAACTGCAAATTTGCTGAGTCATTTACAGAATCCTTCTATGTGGGGTTGGTGTGAGAGGTGGGTGTTGTGGATGAGCCCTTGAATGTTTCTGCATTAACAAAAAGCAGGTGAAAGTTGTGAGGGGTTGTCTTGTGCGTTTTGGGAGGTGTAGCAGCATCCCGGGCTCTACCCATCAGCAACCCCCAGTTGCGACCATTAAAAATGTCTCCAGATGCTACCAAATGTTCCTGGGGTAGGGAGTGGGCAAAATTGACTCTGATTCAAAATCACTGCTCTAGAGCAGTGTTTTTCAGTTTGGCTGCAGGCCAAAATCACTGGGCTGACTTTGAAAGAACACTGGTGCCTGGATCCCACACTCAGGAGCACATTGAATTGGTCTGGCACTGGGCCTGGGCACGTTGTAAAAAGAACCCTTCAGGTGATTCTAATGAGCAGACCAGGTGGAAACCATTGGCCGAGGTGCGTGGTTGTTGGATAAGATGGGCTGGTGTGAGTGAAGCTCTCAAACACCCAAGGTTCCTGGGAAGGAGAGAGTTCTTCCTTTCCTTTGCTGAACTCCAGGACTGAGAAGGACTGACACCAGCAGGTACTGGAAAACGTCACCCCCTCAACCCCACACCAAGGGTATCTGATAATGTACTTCTTCAGGGGTATGGGTTGAAAATTTGAGTCTTTGGTGGGTGGGATTATTAGGTTAATTCGGGGAAACTCTGGCATATGAGTCGTTTAAGACTACCTTTTCAAGCCTTCGCGTCCCGATGGGCAAAGAAGCACAGGGGTTTCTAACCTATTTCCAGTGGATGCTCATGGCGCATGTAGATCACGCGGCACCTGCAATCCTAACGAATATTTCCCACAAGGGAACCTGCATTTCAAATCTCTCAGTTTATAGGTTTTACCTTGAGTTTTAAGATGGCTTGTTATTCTCTGTTAATGAGTAAACGAAAGACGCTGATAACACAAAAATGGCCTTGTCTGCTAGGGGTGAGATAACCTATATGTGGAAGAGCCCAGCAGAGTTTCTCTGAAGCAAGGCTGTCTGTGAATTAAGTAGTGGTGCACTACGGCATGAGTGATTGCTCTCATAAATCTTTTATTTTGCTTAGAGAAAGTCAGACCATCACTTATGAATGAATTTGGACAATAGAAATTGAATGTCTCTTGGGAGAAAAATGTCAGCAGTTAACAGTTATAGAAATACTACAGAACTGATTTTAACTGAGATCCTCTGAGTATATTTTCTGTTGTGTGAGCTGACACGTAGACGGTTAAAGAACCAGATAATAGTTTTTGGTCTTCAAGCTTCAGTATGGTAATTTGGTAGCCTTATATTCGCTTTGATAGGACATCAATTTTAAGACGTTTTGGAAAAAACAATTGTACCATACCTGTTTGTGCAAAGCATGTTGCATTCATCATAAGAATACGTTTTGATTTAATGACATAGAATGCTTAATATTGAAAATATAGTTTGAGATATTGCAAAATATCTGAGAGGTGAACTATTATTGGAAAACCTAGATGGCTTAGAAAGGTAATTTCTAGTAGAATGCAAGGGTTTCAACTGCACTGGCAATAATAGCACAAAGCTATAAACATTCTTTAAATCTAGGGGACCGTTTTAATCTTCTAAGGAGATTATCTCTATTATCTGTATGTTGTGTGTGTGTATATATATTTCAGTAACTTTAATATTTGCATGTGAACAATGCCAACTATTCAGTTGATTCTGTTTAGCTAACAAATCTTCAAGTGCATCGGAATTCAGTCACATAAGCCAGTTGATGCTGTGAAGCCAGAGGAATCCCATTCAGCTAATTATGGTTGTGCCCTTTAGACCCAGTTGAAATCAATTAAACATTTGTATTTTGGGATCCATTGCAACTTTTCAGAAGATATACGTAATAGAAAAAATACTGTTGAGTTAGTAATGCCTTTATCTTTTCAACTGAAATAATTCAGAAAAAGCCTAACTTAGAACAAAATTATGGTGAGTATTCCATTTCGTCAGATAACTCATTTTCACAAGTGTCAGGTGAGTACAGAAGCAGTGATTTGCTCTAAGCCTCTACATTTACTCATAGTAAAGTTAGATTATTCTGGAGGCATCAGTGTAGTCAAGCTCTACTGCTCAGAAATAAGAATGGTAAGCCAAACTTTGCAAAAGCTTGAAAAAAAGTTTTACTTTTTTTTACGCCATTGGGCCAGTGTGTGCTGAAGTTTATGGCCCTAGGCTCTAAAATTTCTCATTTTAGCCACTTCTGATGTTTTGAAACTCTGAAGCTAGATAGAGCCCCTGTAGAGGCAGTGGATACCCCGAGCAGTGAGAGTGGCACCGCCAAGCTCCTTCCCCGAGAACCGCACTTAGCTTCAGGCCACCATAGCTTTAAACTGTCTATGAGCATCTGTGCTTTATCTCGATCTCGATTTCCTTTGTGCATATGTTAGCAAGATGTGTCCTAAGGTAATTGCTGCTTCACTTTATCCCATTTCGACTTACGAAAGGTTTCATAGGAACGCTCTCCTTTCGGAGCACTGGGGAACCTGTGTAACAACTCAGCTATTTTTGCTCCTTGGGTACTTTGGAACAATCAGGTTGGCCTTAATACTACTTTAATGTATAATGTTTATGGCAAGCTTTGTGTACATTTGAAGAAAAATACTTATTTTGAATTTGATTCTGGGAGATATTAAGAATAGTTTCACTTTCTGAAATGGGCTGATTTTTACGAGGTCTAGGAAATTACAGATTCAGCATGAAGAGTAGACCATGGGGCACTTGAGAATACAGACATGAAATCTCAGCTCTAGTTTATACATCTCTAATCTGCAAAAGAGTGAGGTTCAAGTTACTGCTGCTCCTGACATAAATTGCCTTCTCTTTAGAGTGCCATTCAAGAGTTTCCAATAGAAAGAGTGGCTGCTCTTTCTGAGACCAGGGATTCTTCAACAGCAGAGAAGCAGAAGAGGTGTTTAGAAATGACAAAATGGCAGAGGAATAGTAGCTTGCTTTATCATCTTTACAAAGGCAATACTAGTTTGTTCTTAAGATAAGACAGTGACTGGGTTATTCACACACAGTGTCAGCTTCTGGAGCACAAGAGACAGAAGAAAGACCAGGAGCAAGGGGATGTGCCAGATGGCAACACCAACTGCTCTCAAGGAGTTGTGTTTTTTTTTAATAACTCAGCTTACTGCAAACAAAACTAATTAAGCCTGTTATTCTGATTTATGCTACTATAGGCAGAAGTAAAGTACACTTACATTACACTTTTGTTGGCATTTAAAAGGTCAGAATATCTGAGTTGCAAATTTCTGTTCCAAGCAGCCTGGTCTGTTGAACCACTCTTGAGAATTCAAATTAACCATGCTCATGAATTCAGCATCTTTTCGATTTTCCTAGACAGCAAGTGCCAGTTCACCCATTCACCTAAACAGACTAATAAGACCCTGAAAGACAAGTCATTTAGTCATATCTGCCGATGATGGATTCCATGTGACTCACAGGAAAGTGAGGTAAGAGTCAACTTACAGGAAGGAGGAGAGAGAGTGAAAATAGCAGACAGAGGCTGTGTGAGGGGGGTGCCATAAAGCATTTCAAAGGGTCTATCTATTTGGTAGTGCCCCTTGTTGCTAATGGGCACCTGTCTTATGTTGACTGGCAGGGCCAGCTGCCTCATTGTTACAGGACCCAACCAGAATCGCCCTGGTTATGGAGCCGTCGGGGGAGAATTGGCTGAATTTAGCTGCTTATTGTACATATGAGGGTACTTTGGAAGAGAGTACATTTACAATTATGATCAGTTAGGGGTCTAGAAATAAACATTATCCAGGTGGTTTGCCATGAATAGCCCCCTCAGTATAGTGACTTTCATGAACAGTTAGGAACCAAGCTTTTCAAAATCTGTGGAAGAACAGGCTTGAAAATCGCTTATTTTTACAGTATCCCTTTAGCACTTAAATGAAGACCAATACTGAGTCCTTCTTACTCTCAAACTATATGCCACATGGTTTTCACCCTTAATTTATTTGGCTTTTTCCTGTTGCAATCTCAGAATTGCCCACTTCGGATTTTATTGGCCTAGCACGTGAATCTGTCTTTGATGGAAACACTGTTCTTGCCAGAGTTCTATACAGCCATGTGTACCACAGGCATTCACTGAAAAAAGAAAGCTAGGCTAGTACTATTACACCTATTCACAAAGCATAGCTAGTTATTTTTACATTTGTAGGTATCTGTGGAATTTCACTGCTATGTTAAAGTAATATGTAGAAAAAAAAAAAAGTAGTATGTAGATACCCATCCTTAAGTCGGCATGTGGCATCTAAGCTTTATTTATAGCTTTAAAACAATGAAACAATTTTATAAGCCTCCTTTAGCCAAATTCTATTTTAATTGTGAGTAAAAGTGGTATTTATTTAACACGTATTTCAAAACAGTTAAAAAATAGTTACATTTGTTTCATGGAGTTACAGTGTGTTGCCCTAACTTCATAAAGGGCATCATGGCACACTTACCCAGGTGGAGACTTGGGTACAGAATTGGCTCTGCCACTTTCGAGGTCATACTTTTGCTGTGTGACCTTTAGCACACCGCCCACTTCTGCAGGCAAAATAATTTATCCCTCAAGTAACGGGCTTGGAGTAGAGTTTTTCTAAGTCAGTAGTCTCAGAATTTGGCTTTCACAGATATATAAAACCTGAGAATAAACCTGGATTTGCCAACTTTTTACTTTTGTTAGGTATGGACTGTTAAATAATCATCTATTAACACCATCATTTCATAAAAAATCGTTTGAATATTTAGAAACAAAAAAATATGTATCTACTAAAGGGCAGTTTTTCTCCCTCACATTGTACTGATACAGCTCTATATCTCTAATAAACTTTTTTTGAATAATAACATACAGCCCAGGGTTCAGATTCCACAACGCAATGCAAAGTGCATTTCTTGTGTCCAACATGTTTTGGGACTTTATTTTTATCCCAGACATCAGAGAAAATCTAGTTTCACACAGCTTGGCATGTTGATAAACATAGAACCCGCAGTGTTCATTTTGCTTAGGCAGAGTCTGGACGAACTGATGGGAACCAGGAACCACAACCCACGTACCATTTCCAGCTTCTTGCCCCTCCTCTCACAAGGACAGCCTGGAGGTCTGATCACCTTGTACTGGGGGCTCCTCTCCCTGCTTGCCACCCCACCTGCCTTCCTCCAGAGTTTGTGCAGCTGGGCCTGAGCTCCTAACAGAGCAGTGAGGATGTTATCCGGGAGGGATCCTGGGCTCAGGTGGAAGGTTCACTGTGCATGGCATGACCTGAGAACCATGGCGCTAAATGCTTCCCTGCACCACCGTGCTTTCTCGGGAACTTGTCGGGGTCGCAGCAGTTTACCTAGCGATGTCCAAATAGACCCAGTCCCCTTTGACGTAGCCACAGTGATGATTGAACACCTCGTGGGTGACAAGGGAGCTAAAGAGGCTATAGTGGAGGTGACTTGGGATTGGTAGAGTCCTGAAGTCTGATATTAGATTTCTTCTATTTGGGCTGGTCTCAGATGGCAGGCTACAAATGGGCTGGCCACGTGTGAAACGTGCATCCTGCGTCTAGATTCTTATTTTCCCCTGTTGCTCAGTGGGACAGTGCTCTGGAAAATCAGAGTGAAGGATTTTACTTTCTCCTCCATTGTAGACTAGATTTTCTCAAGTCTCTTTGCCACCTTTGTACCGAATGGGAGAGCGTGGCTTATCAACTCAAGTTCGGAAGAGAGTAAGCCAGTGGTAAGGCAGTGTCACCAGGCTGTTCGTGTACTTTTGTTATGTCCCATCCAACCAGATTTTGGTCATCTTTTCCAGGAACCTTGGGGCAGAAGAAGAGCCATTCTTTCCGCTCTTTGGCACTTTTAATCCTATAACTTTACAGCTTGAGCTTGAACTGCTTTGGAGTGAGGCTCTTCAGTGAAACTGGGGGGGTACAGCACCATTAACCGAAGGGAAGGCACAATTTCCTTGTAAATCTTTGCCTTGACTCATCAGGCAGCCACGCATTCTAAACACCGTCAGGGATAGTCGCGATTTATTACAACAAAGGCTAATCAGAGTGAGTCTTGAGATAAACAGCATAGTAAAACAAACATAAATGACAGTTGGGAGAAGCATGAGCTGGTAGAAGACTCAAGGGCGTGTAGGCGGTAGTAGAAAACAAAATTCTGCTTGTGTTTCACTTGCTTTGTATAAATGTCTGCACTGTCTCATGTAGATGAGTGATTATTGAGAATAATACATGTATAAACATACGTATTTATTCAACAAGCGTTTGTGTGTCCCATGGGGGTGCAGCCTGGTGATACCCTCTATAAGGTAGAGCAGAAAAGTGAGCCACAGGCCCTTCCTACTAGCTCACGGTCCGCCGTATCCGTGGGAGGAGGTGAGTAACAGAGAAGGTGTACAATTAAGAGCCAAAGGGACAGAATGAGCTATAGGTGCTCTGGGCCTTTGTGGGCCTGGGAGATGGCTCACGCATCTTCACGTCAGGGGTGGCCGTTCAGGGGAGCCCTGTTGTCAGGTTGAGTCTGGGGAAGAGTTGGATTTGCATTCGTTGGCAGGAGGGGCGAGGATGTCTGGGAGAGATGGCCTGAGATGGAAATGAGCAGACAGTATTGAGGAACCATGAGGTTGTGAGTAGGTCTGTGCTGGATATCTTTGTTAGGTTGTGGCAGATGATTTTGCAAAGTGGGTAGAGGCTAGATTACATAGGATACTAAATGCATTCCAAGAGTGTTTCCTAATAGCGACATTAATTTCTCATGTGGGGAGGAAGGTAAAATGTTTTCAATTGTTTAGACCTTGTGATTAAACTAAGTGGACTAGGGAAGGTAGTTCCTTAGCATTAAAAAAAAAAAAAATCCCTTGTTAGGATTTTATAACTCAGTTTAATTTTAATGGTTTGTTCCTTAAGGGTTCCTGAACTAAGAATTTTTACAGTGATCAGTGTTTCAGGGCTTTATGTGCCCAGATTTATACTATCATTTAATTCTCCAATTATTTTATTTTTCTAGCAAAGACTATGGTGAATTACTGTTCTTCTTTAGTGGGAGAGTTTTACAACGAGGGTCATCAGTTAAGAAAACCCATCTTCTGACTAATATCTTTTGGGTCAGTAATAAAGATGTTATAAGGTTTTGGGGAAAACATGGCTTAGTTGCCCAGAAGGCAGACATGTACTGCTACGTGGAAATCAGTAAATTAATTCGGTTAAAATACTAAAGTGAGAAAAATAATCTTGGAACCTGTTGACCTTTGGGTTGGTCTAACGTAGAAAAATTAACCTAGTTTGTCCCATTTCATTCATTCTGATGTTTTTCCGCTTTAGTGTTTTGATCTCATTTTAGCCCATGGTGCTGTATATTAAGTCTCAGATGGTTTTTCAAACTGTGCTCCACTGAGCCCTAGAGGAGGGTGGGTGCGGGGCACAGGCCAGGCTCTACCACCCCCTTCAGACCACCACAGGCACCCTTCAGCTGGGGCAGCTCTGCATTTAACTGGTTTGTCCACACTTCTGTTTAAGCTTCTACTGCAACAAAGGTGACTTTTTACAAAGTTTGAAAACCCCTGGCCTAACCCAGAGACGCCAAAAGAAGCAAACGTTTGGATACATGAGCTGGGTTTCTGGACCAGTGAATAGATGGTCCCAGATAACACCATTTCTTGATTCTTCTTGTCACCGAGGATGTGTACTTGGCCTCAGCTGTGATGATAGGCATGTTGTGAAAACACACAATCAGGTTAATTCATAGGCGTGGGGATTGTCCTTTTCAGAGGTAGATGTTTAAATTCATGCATCTTTGAAAACTTTCACCTTCAGGGTCTCCTCGTTTAGTCTCCACCATCTGTTCTTTATTTTGTGATGCCGTCTGGGACTGGAGAGCAAACAAAATATAAATTCTTTAAAGGAAACCAAGCTTTTGTTATCCTCTACTTAGAGCTGCTAAAGAACTGATCGTTTTGAATGGTTTTCATAGAAGTGACAAACTTTTCTAGAGAAATTTAGCTTAATGGTTATCCTTGAATCCATCAACACACAGCTTTTTCCAGTGTGAATCTCCCCTTTTTCCTTTCTTTACTGTGGAACTATTTGGGCAGAATTTATGTTTTACTAGCTTAATTAGATAAATGTGATCTTTATTGTTACATCAGTGGGTTGCCATTTGTAAAGGTTGAATTTGAGTTTTAGGGGCGTTTAGTTGCCCGTCTGCCTCAATTCTGAGTTCTGATCGGACGATTTATTTATTTAAAAGCCAGCTTTTAGTAGTATTCAGGATACTAAATGATATTAGCTCAGAAAGAAAAGATAAATGGCTAACTTTCTATAAAATGAAGCTTTGTTCTAGGTCTCTGCTGTCTCTTACACATGCATGCTTTCTCCCAAACATATACCTTATCTGTACCAACACCAATATCGTTAACTCACTGAAGATGCAGCTTCACCGCAGAGGAGCATTTTGAAACAGCGGTTTGTGTTACAGCAACACAGGATCCTTTGCTTCCCTGTAGTCATGACTTCTGGAATCCTGGGTTCATATAAATCAAGAAGAGCCTGGTGTGATGACTGGAAGCTTAGAAATTATTGGGCCCGTCGTGAACCACTTGCCATGGGGTCAAGCAATGTCTTGAATCCAGCTTGACTCAGAGAAGCTTTCAGAGTGACTTTATACGCTTCAGGATAATAATTTCAAGTGGTCTTCAGCATTTTCTCATAAATACCAAAGAAACCAGAATTTCCTTCTGTACCCTGTATGGAATCTCAGAAATCCCCGTTTATAATGTGGACAGGAGACAACAGGCATTCTTCACCTAAGGACTTCCCGTGTGTGCAGGCCTGGGGCCAAACTCAGGCAGAAAGGAAAGGAATGGAAGGAATCCTTTGGCCATGGTGTCAATGTCTGGCCATTCTGAGCCATCCTTCTCTGAGCAGATCGCAGAATGGTGGCAGATTTGAATTTGCTCTCGGAGTTCATATTCAAGTCGTCTTTCATATACTCAAGTCTGGATATGATAAGTTATAGCATAGCTTCCTCTACAGATGGCTGTGGTGCAGTGATTTCACAGAAAGTAAATAGAATGCTAATTTGTTGAATGCAACCTATTTGAAAGTAAACATTCTTGTGGAGTTTCATGTGCCTTCTTTTCTCTGCTCCTTATAAAGAGAATGAAAACAAACAGACAAACAAAACCTTAGTCACTTACAAAAAGATTAATTGAGGCATGGGTGATATTTGGTAAAAATTAGAGATGCAAATAGGAGTCTGTTTTTTTTTTTTTCTTCCAGAAGTAAATGTTGACTTGTATGCAAAACTTCCTACTTGGTAGTTTAAATGAGAGTGGCCTTTTTTGTCTGTTTAATGCTTTCATTTTTGGCAAAGGTTTTATTCTATAGTGGATTATAATGAACTAGCTGTACTGGTCAGTCTCCATCAGAGATAGAAACTTGGGAGAATTTGTCATTTCTGTTTTAGAGACTTAACAATTTACATTAGTTTAAGACCTAAGTGAATTTAGGTTGTGGTTTTGTCTTTGTGGAGATGCCAAAATATAGTTTAAAGGAAGATTAGACAAATCATGTGTTGAAATGGTTGTTTATCCATCCATTCATTTATACACTTATCTTTTATTGAGCTACTATTATGTACTAGATTCTGTGCTCACCTTTTATTCCTCAGCTGAGTTCCTGCTCCGCTTTATAGACCATGGATTCCAGGCCTGCTGCTGGAACTCATATTTGTGACTTCCACACTTACTGGCCCTTGACTTTTAATGTTATCACCATGGCTTTGGGTGTTAGAATGTGGACCTTAAAATCCATTGGAGATTTAAAACTAAAGCAAATCCTAGAGTGTTCTTCAGGAATGTTGGGGGGAGTTTCTCAGACTTATCTAGAGCTGACTCTTGCCTAATGTCGTCTAAGGAAAAGCAGCAACAAAAGCTAGTGTGGTGCAGGGTGGCGATGGCAACGTGGTCTGAACCACTGACTGTGCTCTTTGAAAGTGGCCGTCACCAAGCGCACATCCCTTTGCCTCCATAGAATCTACATACTACATGAGGAGTTGCAAGCTAATGGTCTTAGGACCAAATCCAGTGACAATCATGTTTTATTTGGCCCACACATTCTTCTAACAATTGGAAAAGTCATGTACAAATCTAGGTTTCTGACTTCTCTTGATAAGTGAGAGGGTCTTCTGACACTGGTCCTGTATCCCGCCACGGCACCGGTCGGCGGGACAAAGTAGTGGGTGCCTCTTTAGTGGAGGTGTTCTAGTTTTCTATTGTTGCGTAACAAACCATCTCAGCACCTAGTGCTCTAAAACCGCACGTAACCCTTTCATCATGCTCATGGATTCTGTGAGTCAGATATTTGGACAAGGCATAGTGGGGGTGGTTTGCTTTTATTCCACTGTGTCTGGGTCTTCAGCTGGGGAGACTTCTGGGAGCCGAAATCATCTGGAGGTGTCCTTATTCACATATCTTGTGCTTGGGCTGGGATGACTTGGGGCTCCTTGGGTATCCCCCAAATCTGTATGCAGCTCCCATTCTTTCCATGTGGTCTTTCTGTGTGTCTTCTATGACTTGGCAGCCTCAGGATAGTCAGGCTTGCTACATGGCGGCACGGTGATCCAAGAGCAAGTGTTCCAGCAGAACAAGGCAAGAGCCACCTGGCCTTTTAGGACCTATCCTCAGAGGTCAAACTGTGCCACTTTCCTTGTACTCTGTTGGTTGAGTCTCCAGCCCACCAAGATGGAAAGAGAAAAGTCATAGACCCCCTCCTCTCCGTGGGCTAAGTGTCAAGGAATTTTCAACTTTGTTTTAAAACCACCCAAGGGGGAAGACACGTTTCCATTCGTCATAGTCCTCACCACCCCCTGTTACATTACATCCAGGCTGCTTTACCCATTTCTATCATCCGACTGCCCCTGAGGGCACTTGAGTAAGGGATTACTGCTCTTCCTTGGTACTTCCAAATTTTTGATGAACCATAAATTCTAGGTAGAGTTTCCTTTGTCAACATTCATAATGATAAATCTAAGTGTGCCCGTTGGGAAAAGGAGTGGAAGGCAACATGGTCTCAGATTGCAAACTCCTTTTGGGAAGCTGTGTATGATGTTTGGCTGGGGGAGATAATCCGCGGAGCTGTGATTCATGCTTTTGTTGGCCATGTTCTGTATTTACACTTGTAGAAATGTGTTATCTTACTCAGGTATTCATTTCCTTATTTCTTATTCTTGGCTAGTGCATTTCCTCCTGCATTTCCTTATTCTGGGGAAATGGGCCAAGCCATTTATTTGTTTATTCTTTTTAAAATATCCTGTGGGTGTTATCACTTTCATTGTAAATAATGAAGTCTTGTTTATTGGTGCTACAGTGGTAGGAATGTTAGAAATAAAGCAACCACAGGTTTAAAAAATTAAGGAAAAGCATTTAAAACCAGTATTATTGTCTTCCTTCTCATTTTCACCAACCTCTCTTCTTCCAGTGAAGGTATCGCAGTTGTCCTAGTTGGAATACCGGGTGTTATCCAGTCTCTTCCTTGCCCATCATCCTAGACTGTCAAATTTATTTATTCTTCTCAATATTCCTTCTCGTGTCCCCTGTCCCCACTGTCACTCCCTTAGCTCAGCCTCTCATCACTGGGACTTCTGGTAGTAGACCACCTCCGTGGATGTTCTTCTCATCTCTAATATCTCTCATTCCAAACTGTCCTCTGTTTCAGAGTGATCTTCCAAAAATCTCTATCAGATCATGTTAATTCTCTGCTACCAAGCTGACAGTGGCATCTCTATGCCTCTGGATAAAACTCAGTCTCCTTTTGTAAACGGTACAGGAGATCCTAACAGAATCTGAACCCAGCCTAGCTCTTAGACCTCATATCCAAATTGCTCTTACCCCCTCCAGGACATACACACCCTAAGTTACTCTGGTCATAACTGGCCACTTGCTCCCAAGTACTTGCCAGGTACACCTGGCCATGTGCTACACTGGAAGCCTTTGCTGGTGTTCTGTCTTTCCCATTCTGTGCCAAACGCCTCATCTTTGGATTTCTGTAACATCCCCGAGCGTTTATCCAGTATAATAATTTGTTTACCATCTGCTTTCCCAATTCTAATTTAGATTTCTTGAAGGCAGAAACCATCTTTTTTCTCTGTATATCAATGCCTGGCATAAGTAGGGCTGTTGGTAAATGTTCATGGAATGGCTGACTGGTTGAAGCCCACCAGTGATTCCATTCCAAAATTACCCCCCTTGCGGTAGAGAGTACTTATAATGGGAGAGAGGATCCTATTCCAAGTTCCTGTTGGGCAGGGGGAAGGCATCATTCTCTGTGCTCTTCACACTGAAGGATGAAAGATCTTTTTCTAAAATCTGTATATTCTGATAATATGTTTGTGTACATTACAAAAGAAAGTATGAAATCTAGTCCTTCCTGGTAAATGTCAAGAAGAACCTTCCGTTGTGTGTACCTACACTTGTGACCCATTTCTTAGTTCCCTCAGTGAGCAGCTCGAATTTTCACAAAAATTCTCTCGGAAGCATCCTGGTATAGCGGGCAGGACGTGGACTTGGAGCCACACACAGCCTATGCAAAATCTGATTGTAGTCCTTCTTAAACTACACATCCTAGGGGACAGCTTACGTCATTTCTCAGAGTCTCACCTTACTTATAAAATGTAAACAGCAGATAATAGTGGCAGTTGATAAATGTTAGGTCCCTTCCTTCCTCCAGAGGGAAAATAATAGTGCACCTATTTTTTGTATTTGCTTGACAGTCGGAGAGCCATTTCCTTCACCTCTTAGCTCCTTATTTCGTCACTTTAATCGCAGCAACTTAGAAGCGAGTAAACTTCATATTGCAAGCGAATTGTCACTAATGATATGTAAAGGGGCTATAACATCACAGAATAAAGAGATTGAAAGGTGAAGAGCTCTCAGCTGACCCTACACTCCAGGGCTCTACGCTTCTGTGTCAGCTGACAGCTTTCAAATGATTCACTGTGGTCACTCTTACTTTATATAAGAAAGAAGAACTTAGATGTGCTCTGAGTGTGTCCAAAATTTCGCAATTTCAAGCTCACTGCTTAGTCCTGGGCCTCTGTTGCCCGCTCCTAGGGTATTAGGTCAATATTTCACATGGACCTGTATTTCATTCCCACCTCTTATAGACCAAAGCTCAGAATGGCTTGGATAGCAAGGCAGTAGGGGAGCAACTGAGATCCACAATCTTGTTTTACCAAGAGTTAAGACTTGGCAGTAATTGGCAGCAGGTTCTTTGTGTTGCCAAGAGCCGAGGCTAAAATTACTTGGGTTTCAAACAAAAGGGGTTCTTCTAGGAACTGCCCTTTTCTAGGCGGTTGGAGGAAGAGGGGAGATAAATACCGAGACTTGAGGATCTAGGCCAAACAGGGATTGAGCTGCCTCTTAAAATTTTTATTATTATGCACTCTAGGAACCCCTTGGAAAGAGACTAATGCACTTTTAATGACTGGATATTAAGGAGTATTTATTTAAAGTGTGAAAAAGTTGCTGTTGAAGTGATTTTCTTTTCTCCCTTGCCTTAACTCAGGCACAGAAGGGAGCAAAGTCTAATAACTGAAAATAGAACCACCCAAAATAGTCTCTTCTCATCAATGCAGCCTGACCACATGTATGTGGCCTGGTTTGGGAAGGGCAAGCCTCACCAGTGAACTGAAGTTTTGGTGGGGAGGCTGCACAGTCAGCCGCAGGATGTGGCACCAGATGTGTCCAGTAAGGCTGGACAGGCATCAGGGACTCAGCTTGACTGATGGTCCGTGGTGATGTTGAACATTCTCCTGAGACCAGGCTACGCAGATAAGCACGGTTTCCTAGGGAAGAGGTCATCGTTAGTGTATATATAATATGTTATACGTGGCTGGACTCTGAGGCCACACGGGATTTTTGAGTCTTACCCGCCTGCTACTTGTATGACCTTTGATAAGTTACATGACCGCTTTGGGCCTCGTTTTCTCATTCATCGGAATGAGAAAGGAAGAAGATGGTAAAAATTTCTACCTTACAGGGATGTTGTGAATAGTAGGAGAATCAACGAATGTAAAGCGTTTAGATCGATATGTGCACACAGTAAGGGCTGCATAAATGTCTAAGGTGGGTTAGGATTTTCCACTGATTGCCATGCTACTTAGGGACTGTCAGTGAGGATCAGTAGCATCATAGGTGAAAACCTTTACCTGGAGGCTACTTACCCAGTGGGTGAATTTTCTTTCATCGTGTTAGCCAAATTCCTATATTCTTTTCCTAAATAAATGCTAGTATCTAAGATGAGCTAAGGATACTACAATAAAAAAAAAATAGGAATGAAGAGCATGTGTTAACCATGGTTAACAGTTAACTTTATTTACTAGCAGATCTGAATTCAAACTTAAGCAGTTTGAGCCTAGAGTCTGGACTTTCAAACTCGAAGTGAAAAGTGATGTACCGCCTCCCCACCCCCAAGAATAATGACTTTATTGTTTTTGTAAAAATGGCATCTAATGATAATAAAAAAATTTAAGCAACCCAGAAAAATTAGAGGAAAGCAAAAATTGTATCATCCAGATATAAACATCATCCACGTCTGTGAACCTGCTGCACAGCTTCCCATGCGTAATAGGGATGAAGGGTAGACAGGCAGAAATTGTTTTATAAACTGAGATAAGTCTATTCCCCCACCCCTCTTTTTGAAGGTTGCTGTGGAGAACTATAAGGCCAAGTTAACTTTTTCCTTCCCACGAATGTGACTTTTTCTGCCTAAGGTTTTCAGTAAACTTCCCCTGAATATGTCTTGATGTTGATGCTTCAGAATTGTTTTTCCTGGGATGGAGGAGGCCCACTGATGCAGTTATTTTTTAATTTCAGAATATTCTTCTATTATATCTTTAAAATATTTAACATTCTCGTTGTAACATAACAGAGAAAGTGGAATGAAACTAAATTGTACAGTATTTATGTTATCTTCTGGGAGTTGTTTACTTTTATGTTTTACATTTAGGTCTGTGATCCACTTTGAGTTAATTTTTGTGAAGGATGAAAGATCAGTGTCAGTTTTTGTGTATGGGCAGCACCATTTGTTAAAAGCACTATTTTTTATTGGATTACCTTCGCTTCTTTGTCAAAGATCAGTTGCCTCTATTTTTGTGGGTCTATTTCTGAGCTCTGTTCTGTTTCATTGATGTATGTGTCCTTTTGCTAATTCTGCGCTGTGTTGATTTCTGTAGCTTTGTAATTATAGAAATTGGGTTGTGTGAGTCCTCAAAATTTGTTCTTCAGCATTGTGGTGACTATTCTGGGACTTTATCTTTTCATGTAGACTTAAGTATCGGTTTGTTGTTATTCACAAAATATTTTCTGAGATTTTGATTGGGATTCCATTAGATCAGATTGGGAAAATTGATGTCTTGACAATATTGTCTTCTAATCTACGAACACAGAATATCTCTCCATTTATTGTAAATTGCATTTTTTTTTATGTTTTAAATTCCATTTATCCATTCCTGGTATATAGGAAGGCAATAGACTTTTATGTATTAACCTTGTATCATGCAACCTTGCCATACTGGCTTATTAGTTAGTTCCAGGAGGTTTTCCCCTCCACCCCCTCCCCAACCCTTGGCATTTTCTACATAGACAATCATGTCATCTGTGAGCAAAGATAGTGTTATTTCTTCCTTTCCAATTTGTATATTACTTATTTCCTTATTGTACTAGCTAGGACTTCCAGTATGATGTTGAATAGGAACGGTGAGATAGGACATTCTTGCCTTGTCCTGCATCTTAGAGGCAAATGATCCAGTATGAAGTTGGCTGTAGGCTTTTTGTAGATGTTCTTTATCAAGCTAAGGAAGTTCCCCTCTGTTCCTGGGTTCAGAGTTTTTGTCAAGAAGGGGTGTTGGAATTTGTTAAATGCTTTTTTTTCTATATTGATATAATCATGATTCTTCTTCCTTAGTATATATTCTTTTTTGAACTTGCTCACTTTTTAAATTAAAAAAACTTTTTAACAATCTCAACTTATATGTGGAATTTGCTCACTTTAAAAAAAAACTCAGTCTTGTGTTTGACGATTCATCAGTCTTGTGCAGGTGGTTGTGCTTTGTACATTTTTCTTGCCGTGTAGCGGGGGTTGCTGAGCTCTGACCTGCAGGCCATGTCTAGCCAGCTGCCTGTTTTTATGACTTGCAAGCTGAGAATGGTTTAAAGTTTTTTGATGATTGAAAAAGATCTTAAAAAATAATATTTTGTGACGTGACAATTATGACATGCAGATTTTACTGTCCATAAATAAAGTTTAATTGGAACACGGCAGTTGATTTGTTTATGTAGTGTCTATGGCTTCTTTTGGGCTTCCGTGTCAGAGTTGAGTAGCTGCAGCAGAGATCATGGGCTCACAAAGTAGAAAACGTTTACTATCTAGCACTTTACAGGAGAAAGTTTGCTGACCCCTGCTGTGTAGTAGTCTATAGTCCACAAAGTGTGGATCCATTCTCCTCCTGATGGGCTTAAGGATGTTACTTGTTTTTGGCAATTATGAAAAAAGTCATCAGGAACGTCTCTATAATTGTATACTAGTGCATGTAAGCATGTGTACCATTGCTGGGTATATACTTTGGAGCGGCAGCGCAGAGTCATGGAGCGTGTTTATCTTTAGCTTTACTAGATAACGCCACTTGCTCCAGAGTGGATATTTCTAATTTGAGTTTGACCAGCAGAAAATGAAACTCATTGCTCCATATGTTCACCAGTAATGGCTACTTGTATTATTTAAAATTTATCAGTCTGATGGGTGAAACCTAGTCTTTCATTTAGGTGTTTATTTGTTCCTTCCTGACCACCAATGAGGCCCATTATGTTTGGGGGTATTTTTCTGAATTAATTCCTTTCTCTTCTTCCAGAACACCAGTTATACGTGTGTTGCATTTTTCCCCCACCTCCCTTTTAGGGTGACTTACTCCATCCTGTCTACCTTGTTTTTGACTGTGATTTTAGTTGTATTCATTCCATCTATTTTTCCTCCTAGTGTTTTTCATCTCAGTAATATTTTCATTTCTCTCTTTCCTTTTTTAATATGGACTTTGCCGTCTTATTTCTTTGAAACTTGTTTCTTTTTTATGAGCTCTTTTATCTAAAATATCTCTGCAGATACAGGGAACTATTTGCTTGAAATTTTTCTCTGTTTCATTGTTTTTCTTTTTATGTCCTTCATCTTTGCTTATGGGGCAAGGGGGATGTGAACTGGGAAAAGCTTTAGTTTCAGTTTTTGTTTTTGTTTCAAAAGTCCTTTCATCAGATGGGCTATTTTTTTGCCCTTCGGGTTTGTCTTGTCCGAGATTTTAGCCTTTAACAGGTGATGTGACTCATGGCAATACCACCAAAGTAAGAGACTGCGTGATCTCCTGGCCTGGATGCTTTTCCCCTGGAAGTCTCCCTCCTCTAAGGTTAGGTCAGAGTTAACAGAAATGCAGATTAAAACAAAAAAACAAAAAAAAAACCCCGAGGTTTCTGTTTTAGCTTTATCTCCCATGACACTCTGTGGCTCGTTCTGTATCTTTACTGCCTCCAGATATATTCCCTATAACCCTCCCAATTCCCCAACTCCCCCTCTCCCCAGACACCAGCTGCTTCATCTGGTTGCCCTAGTCGTTGGATAGGCCTCCTGCACCTGTAGACCTAGTCTGACTTGAGCTTTTAGGAAAACCTGCTTCCACTGATGTATGAGGAGGGTATGAGTAGTAACATTACCCTCTGCGGTTGAGGTGTGCTTCATAGTTTTCATTGTGAGTTGTCACTATGTCCTTGTTCCAAAGAAGTTCCCTCTATATTTAATTTTTTGGTTGGTTTTGAAGGAGGAGAATTCCTTTACTTAGCCATTTTTTTTTTAAACTGGAAGTCATGAAATATCTTTTCGGTGCTTTAAAATATAAATGTGTGGTGTTAGACAAAATAAGTGGATGATTTTCACTTTTTTATCCTGATGGGCTGATGCCATGTAAACAGAGCCAGCATTTGTAAGGTGTTTTCTTCCCAAAGGCATAAACATCTAGAATGGAAGGGAAAAATATTTCTATGGAGTGAAAGCAAAATGCTCAAAATAATGATGTTCTTTCTAAAAGCTTAATGTAATGTATCTTAATTATCCGAGGATTATATTTATTGAACATGAAAATCATGGCAAACATCTGAATATACATCTCTGAACGTGATTTGCCAACCTTTTTGGTTAGTCATAATTATCTTTCTTAATTAGATTTGCCTGATTATTGGTTTCTTAAAATATGTGCATATTTTAAGGATCATAGGGAAGTCAGTTTATGGAAAAGCATCATTAAATCTGTTTTACAGACTCTGAGTTGTTCCTGCTGAGTTTTGAGGACATATGGCATCTTGTCTGATACAGCATCTTGTGTGAAAAATCTTGCTTAGAAACCAAAACAAAAGCAAAAAAGAATAAACCTCAGCATAAAATTTTTCCGCAGTCAAAATGCTCTTTAAGTAATTTCAGCAAATATATTGTACATTGTGACTGTGAATACAGTGCTAAATATCTTTGTGAGAAAGAAGAGTTTAAAAACAAACAAGAAAGGAAACTAGAGTCTTAATATAGTAGTCTAAGTTATTTTAAAGCAAAACTATGCTTGTTAAAGAAGCTAGGTCAGTCACCTACTTTTTTAAAATTAAAAATAACTTTTATTATTACAATAGCAATAGATGTACATTGTAGAAAAATAGAAAATATAAGAAAATAAACACCTTCTTCCACCAGAGATTACCACTGTTAATACTCTGTACAATTTTTTCAGATCCATTTCTGTGCACATGTTTTTTTTTAAGGAAAAGATTGTACTTTACATGCTGTTTTTTAAACTTTTTTTTTTCCAGTTAGTGATCACCAGCTTTTCCTGTCAATAAATTTACATATTATGTATTACCTGCTCCATATTGTATTACCTGATCCATATTCAAAATTGAAAAATTGTCCCCAAAATATCCTTTAGAACTTGTTAGTCCAGCCTAGATTCTATCCCAGTTCACTCTTTGCATCTATTTGTTACGTCCCTTTATGCTTCTTTCATCTAGCACAGTCCTCATCTTTTTCCTGTGGTGCTGGCTTGCTGAAGAGCCTGGACCAGAATAAACTGGGCAAACTGTCATGTTCTCATAGATTATAAATATTAAAATTTTGGGAGATAGCATTTAACATCTTGAATCTTTAAAAATTCACTCTTAGGAGGTTTAGCGAGGACGAGAGGTAGGAGTGGAGGGAAGGTAGATGTAAATGTATTACTGAACTGAGAAAATGCTTTCATCTGCAAGGGTGTGCTAATTACTTATTATTTACGTACTTAGTTTATGAGATGGCTCCCAAACTGTGAAGCTCTGACTTCTCCACTTTTTACTATATTAACTAGGACAGTCATGAGAATCAGTATACTAAAGAGGTTGGTAGTGATACAGGGGCGCCTTTGTTTAATTTTGTTTAGCCTGTAGTTTGCCTTCACACTGACTTTATATATATATGTGTGTGTGTGTGTGTGTGTGTGTGTGTACGTGCACCTGTATACACACACACACACATATATATTTTTTCTGGGCCCTTAGGTCCCTGCCAGAAACAGTAGTATAGCACACTTACAATGTGTCATGCCTTGTGTTAGATGTTAAGGAGGTGAAGATGGGTAACCTTAAGATAAGCTATGCAGTCTCTTCCCTAGGGAATCTCTGTAGAATAATTGTGGAGAAAAGATCTACCATTATATAAAGAAATAACTAAATACAGTGTTAGAGGATACCCTCAACAGTAAACAAGATGGCATTAAAAATACTCTATGATCCTGTATACCCGAAATGAACACAATTCTGTAAATCAACTATAGTTAAATAAAATACTCCATGATCTCACGTTTTAAAATCCTCCCTTGAGGCGTCATTTACATACAATAAAATGTGCCCATTTTTAAGTAGCTTCTTTTTTGGACCACCCCCTGCTTCATCCTGCTCATTAACAACTGCTCATGAAGTCTACCGCAGATCCTACCTTCTTCTGGCCCTTCCCACTGTTCAGTATTTTTGTGCCTTTGCTTCTTTCCTTTGTCTGGAATGCCCTCCACCTCACTCTCTTTGCAAGTTTGACTCCTCAGCTTTGGCCTCACACCTGGCTGTTCACCCTGCTCTGTGCTCTCAGAGACCCTTGTGTATAACACCATTTACTAAAGGAAGTGTCAGCTTAATATTCTTTTGTTCCACTCAAACAATATCTTTGTTTTGCCCCCTGCTAGCAAACATTTTCCATTTTCAGTTTCATCCATTCTGTAAATATTTTTCGAATGTTCATTATGTATCAGGCTTAATGCTAGCCCGTGGGGTAGATAAAACTGAGAATAAGACTTTGTCCCTTTCTTCGTGGGACTGAAATGTGGTAGGAGTGATGGCCCGAAACGGTCACAATGTGACTGTTATCACAGTGTGATAAATGTAATAGACACAAGTGCGGTGATCTATGGGAGCAAGGAGTAGGGAGTGATCAACCATGTGGGGAAGGGGGTGAGCTTCACTGAGGTTAATTCTAAAGCTTTAAAGATTCTGAGATTTGCTAGATAGAGAAGAGGAGGGCCAGTGTAATATAGGCAACAGTATGTATAAAAGCATGGTGTTCTGAAGTCGAGACATAGTCGGGGAATCCTGAGATGCTAGTGTTCTTGGAAGAGCCTTTCTTGTCACTATAGGCAGAAATACTCCCTCTGTAATCCCTTTTGATTTCATTTTCTGTTTAATCTAGAGCTCCACCACTCCACCATTATACTTTTTTCCTTAAAAGGCTGCTAAATCAGATATCTTCCACATGCTGAATAAATATTTTAGGGTTTTTGTTTTTATGAAACCAAGCTTTGTAGACTATAAAGACAAAATCCTAAACTATTGACAGAGAATAAAATGTGATTATTTATAGTAAGTCAGGAAGCGATCACTAAGCTTTTGAAAATAGCTTACCTTTTATAGTAATGGTTCTGAAGAAGGACAAATTAGTTTCAAAGAATAAACTAGGACCAAAGAACCACGTAGAGGGAGTGGTGCTTTGTTTTCCAGAAACTCTCTCACTTAATATTCCTCTTATTGCAGACAGTTTAGCAGGTCAGACATTTCTGAGAAGGCAGCTTGCCCTTCGTCATTTTCTTCTCAGTAGCTAAGTGGCATTCCAGAAGATCACTCTTCAGCAATGTCTGTGCTTAATGACAGGACCAACGAAAAATGGATTGTCTAAAAGCTAAGTAAGACTGGCTTTACCTAACGAAATAGCAGTAAAAGTTGGTCTCCATTGATAACCTCTTCTCTTTTGTCTCCTGGTTACCAAAAATAGCATATAATAAATTTTTCCATGAATCTAGAAGGAAAGAAATACACAGGTGGCCAAGAATGTAGGGTCTCTTGATTGGCTCTAGTATGGCTTCTCCATTCCCACCAAAGCCTTCTCCACACCCCTACCTTCCCCACCCTCTGACATCTGGCCCATTGGATCGGACTACATCTCCCTTTCTTTTTAAAATAAATTCCCATTTTGTGAAAACATCCCCATTTAAGGTCCTAATTCTCTTCGTGTTTTCGTTGGGGTTTTTTGCTTTCCTGGTACACAAATAACAAGCGCTGGCTTATGAATAAGAGATGAACCACAGATCGTTTCATAGAAATGTCTTTGATAGGTTTGGGCTCATAGACAGCTACTCGGAATCAGCCTGTGTGCAGGCCTTTTTAAGCTGTCAACCTCATGGAGCTGTGAACCTGATATACACTTAAAACGTAGGAGATGTGCACTTAACTTTCATTTATCCTGTAAAACAGACTGACTGGTGCCCACAGCATTTGCAGTTAGAAGGATACTCGCTCTAGTCGAACTGTTTGCTTACCCAGGAGTTAGTTGTGGCCATTCCCAAACCTTTTTATTGTCAGTTGCATTTGTTATTGTAATCTTGGAGTTTGGTTAAAATATTGCATAGATTGAACTCTAACTGTAAAATGAGTTATTTTTTCTATGGAAAGTAAATCAGATGCTATGGAAAGATTCAGTGAAGGAAAGTTGTTTAATGAAAATTGATGTCAAATTAGAAATTGGGCAAGAAAGCGGTAAAATATTTGGAAACAGAATCATAAAAATTTAAAAAGATTTTGCTAGGTAACATATATCGCACTCCACTTTTAAATGTTTAAGTGTGAATTTCTCACGCCACTTGAAAGAAGAAAGCAGAACTAGAAAATCTAGGTGATGCATTTTGCATTGGCTTTTGTGAGCAGTATAGAGTCTGAGAACAGGTCCTTGCCTATATTTACCCTTTTAAAAATGACTCCCAACTTTTCAAATTAATGGAATGACCCCTATTAGGCCATATCTTAGGCAAAAAACTTGGGAAGTATTTGAAATGCAGGGATTCCCCCCCCTCTTTTATGTACAGTCATACAAAGAGGAGTATCCTCTGTTAGAACCACTGGGCTGGAACACTTCCCTTTTATAGAAGAATGAATTTCTGGACCTAAGCAGGGAAGGAGATGTGCAGCCTATCAAAGAGCCCATCAAGGATAATTGAACCATGGAGAGTTAATGACTTGTAAATCTGTTTTCTTGGCACATAATATTCAGGGGCATATCAGACACCTTTTTCCCACCCATTGATAATAAATGTATCCGAAGACCCCAATATGAGATGTGACTGGGAGGTAAAGAGACAGATTTAACCAATGTACCAGAATTTATCCATCCAAATGAGCTTTCTTCAAAATACTGATAGTAGGAGTTTCAACAGTTATTCAAAAGATGCTGTCGCTACTCAAATCATCTTTGGAACTCATTTGAAATTGCTTTTGAAGACAATTTACATGCTTCATGGGAATGCCAGCTGAATTATTTTACCGTCTTGATTTGCCATCTTGTTTCCAAATAGCTACTTACCTTGGTTTTCCATTGCTAGGATATTAAAAAGCATGCATTTCAGTTCTTGAAAGACAACCCAAAAGGGGAGTTTCAGAAAAGCTTTGAGCAATGGTGGCATCACTGAAATAAATATAAACCGTTTAATGAGGTGAATATTTTGAAGAGGAGGCTGTTAATTTGGAGGTATAAATTATTTGCTAAAAAGTCAAAAGTAGTTGTATTGCTCTAGAGCAGCAATCAGCAAACTTTTTCTGTAAAGGGCCAGGGAGTAAATAATTTAGACTTCGCAGGTCATAGGTCTCTGTCACAACTATTCAACTCTGTACAGAGGCAGTCATACACAATACGTAAATGAATGGGCATGGTTCTCTTCCATTAAAACTTTGTTTACAAACACAGGCAACAGGTTGAATTTGGCCCCTGAGCCACAGTTTGTCAACCTTTGCTCTCACAGCGTCCTGAAAAAATGAATGACCCTCAATAGTTCTATCTTGGTCTCATCCACCAAAAATATAAATTGAAATTATTGCTCTCATCTTTGATACAATAACTATCACTTTAAAGGACAGTAGTTACATCAAAGATGAAACAAAATTGACCATAAATTAAAATCTGATATTCTTAGGTAGTAGCCTTAGCAGAAATCTAAAGGGGAATTTACCTCTGTATCTCATCAGCTAAAAGTACTCACTACCACTGTGTTATTCTGGCTGGCATTGTTGCTGCCCCAAAGTCTCGCCATACAGATATCTGGAATGGCTACATCAGGGATTCACCAAAGATGTGATGAGATGGGTCTTTCCGTATCCCTAAATAATCCTCTAGAATCCTCTTCAACTGTCTAGTGGTGCTTTTTGTTTCTTCTCCGCTTCTCCTCTCTCCCCTCCTATCCCCCTTACCTCTTCTCCTCCTTTCATATCTTTAAAGATATTTAACCTATATCATAAAATTCACCAATTTAAAGTGTACAGTTCAATGGCTTTTAGTATATTCAGTTGTACAACCATCACCACAGACTTCAGAACATTTTAATTTTCCCTGAAAGAATTTGTATTTAACCCCGTGCCCATTAGTAGTCCATCCCTATCTTCCCTCGCAACCCCAAAGAAATCACTAATATACTTTGTTTCTATAGATTTGCCTATAGTGGGTTTTATATAAATATCATAATCATTCTTTTGTGACTGGCTTCATTCATTTAACATAACGTTTTTAAGGTTTGTCGATCTTTTAGCACATATCAGTACATCATTCCTCTTTATTGCCTTTATTGCCAAATAATACATCACTGTGTGTATATTCCACAGTTTTTGATCCCTTCATCCATTGAATGGACATTTAGGTTTCCTTATCTTGGCTAATATAAACCTGCTATGGACGTTCGTATAAAAGGTTTTGTGTGGACATATGTTTTCCTATTCGTTGAATAAATGCCTAGGAGTGGGATTCTAGGTTACATGGCATCCTTATGATATATGTTGAACACTTTGAGGAACTTCCAACTGTTTTTCCAAGGGGTTGCACCATTTTATATTCCCACTAACAATGTATGAGGGTTCCAGTTCTCTCCATTCTTGTGAACATTTGTTATTGTCTGTCCTTTTTTATTATAATCCTACTTGATATGAAGTATCTCAGTTTTGATTTTTATTTCCTTGATTTCTAATATGTTGAGCATCTTTCCATATGCTTATTGACCATTTGTATGTCACCTTTGGAGAAATTTCTGTTCAAGTCTTTTGCCCATTTTTAAATTGGTTTGTCTTTTTATTAGTTGTATATCTTCTTTATATATTCTAGATACAAGTTCTATATGCAAGTCCTTTATCGAGTATACGTATATTTATCAGGTTTACAAATATTTTCCCCCATTCTGTTGGTTTTCTTTTCCTTGATAGTGTCCTTTGAAGCATAAAAGGTGTTAATTTTGTTGAAGTCCAATTTATTCTTTTGTTGCTTGTGCTTTTAGTGTCATGTCTAAGGAACCACTGCTTAGCCCAAGCTCATGAAGGTTTTACACCTATTTTTTTATTTCTAGGAGTCTTATAGTTTTAGCTCTTATGTTTAGGTCTAGGATCCATTTTGTGTTTATCTTTGTGCATGGGGTGAGGTTGGGAGTACAAAGTCATTGCTTTGCATGTGGATATTCAGTTTTTCTAGCACCATTTGTTGAAGACTATTCCCCGTTGAATGGATTTGGGGCCTGTGTCAAAAATAAACCCTTAGGTTTATGAACGCTCTCTTTCACTGGTCTATATGTCTGTCCTTATGCCAGTACCCACACTGTTGATTACCACAGCTGTGTAGTAAGTTTGAAATCAGGAAATGTGAATCATCCAACTTTTTTTTTTCATTATTATTTTGGCTCTCCTGGGTCCCTTGAATTTCTGTATGCATTTTAGTATCAGTTTGTTAATTTCTTCAAAAAAAAGCAGCTGAGATTTTGATAGGGATTACAGTGAATCAGTAGACCAATTTGGGGAATACTGTCAGCTTAACAATACCAAGTCTTCTGATTCATTAACATTGGATGTCTTTCCATTTATTTAGATCTTCTTTAATGTCTTTCAGTAATGTGTTGGAGTTTTCGGTGTGTAGGTCTTACACTTCTGTTATTAAATTTATTTGTATGTGCTTTATTCTTTTTGATGTCCATGTCAATAGAATTGGTTTTTCTTAATTTTATTTTTGATCGGTTATTGCTTGTGTATAGAATTAGAATTGATTTCTTTATCCTGCAGTCTTGCTGAATTCATTTATTAGTTTTTATAGTTCAATGGATTCCTTAGAACTTTCTGTATAACATCATATCTGCAAGTTAGGCATTAAAAAATATATTGGACTCAGTTAACATCTGTTTTTGTTCCCCTCTGTAACTGTTTCAGACCTTTAACACCATAGTTGTCTCCTTTCCAGCAGCTGTACCCTCTGCTCTCAGAAGAAGATCTCTTAGGATGACAAAAAGGCAGAGAGCTAAATAATACTGTATATTATATGGGGGGAACCTCAAGAAATTTTGTATTATCAGACCTTAACTGCAAGTCAAGGACAGGCTGAAAAATAAAAATTCTATCTTTTGTAGCTGATTTGTAAAAAAAAAAAAAAAAAAAAAATCAAAAAACCTCCAGAAAAATCTTCCAAGGTCAGAATAGTAGTGAGCTTTTTAAAAGAAATTATTATTGTTTTTATTAATGGTGAGCTGCTTTTGATTTTTGTTTTTGGTTCTTGCTTAGGTTATTTACTTGGAGACTGGGTGCTTGCTTAGGTTATTTACTTGGAGCAGTGGGCCAGTGAGATCAGGATCATTAATTTGACCACTGTGTTAGCGAGTCTCGTAAATACGTACCATCCTCTGTCATGAGGAGCTGGTGAAAAGGTAAATGGAAATTACAAGGCCCTGGGCACCAGTGGACATGGAACTCAACATGTTTCCTTTAACTAGAAGAGAGTCAGTTATGTTCTCTTGGTTTATGAAAGATATGCAGTGTTGGGGCATATGGGCTGGCAAATTATGCATTGAACAACTCCACAGAGTGCAATTCACAGAGACTATAAAGTGCACAATTATGCTCAGTGATCCTGTGATAGGATTACATATATTGTCAGAATTGGAAACCTTTTAGATTTGCTGGTAGAGAATTCACAGTTTTGAATATTCATTTATATTTGTTAAGTCATCTTTTTTATTTTTTCTTGCCAAGACAGAGTCATAGGTTTATTTTTTTTACTGTTAACAGCTGTAAAATGGGGCAAAATATATGAGCAACTATTCTCAGGCAGTGAGTTAACTCATCTCTGATTCCTAGTTCTTGGGTTGGCTTCAGCCCACTCCTGCTATATTTTGACTGTTATTGTCGTTTTGGTTTTTTCAGCAAGCATTAAAGGGAACTGTTAAAGATAAATAGGCACCTAATTGAACCTTTTCTCCTTGATGTAGTCAACATAATTTTAAAAGAAAATTAAAACTAAGAGTTTTTTCTTCTGTATATAGAAATCTATCTAGTTACCTGAATTTTGTATGTATGTATGTGTCAAAAAGTAAAGTATATGACTTTCTTCTAGAATGACAGTATATTAAAGTGGATGGATTTTTAGAAACTATTTGATTCAATTTCCAGTTCACATACATCATCCCTGTCACCATTCATGGTTTATTGGTCATTCTCCACTTGAGGAATTTTAGTTCCTGGGACTTCATTTTGTTTTAAAACCACCTATAATCCATTTTGGACAGATTTTGTGTCAAAAAAGCTCTTCTTTTTGTTGAACTGAAATCTGCCCCTTGTTATCCTCCACCCATTATTTTCTCTTTAATTCTACTCTTGTTTCAAGGCTTTATAGAGTAAATCTCATACTTCTTCTATTTAAGAATTTTCCATTATGTAGAGGTTTATCACATCTTCACCTAAATCTTCTCTTCTGGTCCAACAACCTGGAGGGTATTCCTAATATATTTTCCAGATAGTCCATTATCCTGATTGACAAACTAGAATGTATCTAGAGGAACTCAAGACTCCTCTTAAAATGAGTCACATAGAACCGAAAACTACTGTTTTCCAGGTATGATATCATTGCAAGGTACAATAGAATTGTCACCTCTAAAGTCAGGGCACTTGCAAGGAACTGTGGTAAAGACTGTAGGCTTTGAATTTTATTTATTTACTTATTTTTTTATACAGCAGGTTCTTATTAGTTACTTATTTTATACACGTCAGTGTATACATGTCAATCCCAGTCTCCCAATTCATCCCACCCCCACCCCTACCCCCTGCTTTCCCCCCTTGGGGTCCATATGTTTCTTCTCTACATCTCTATCTCTATTTCTGCCTTGCAAACCGGTTCATCTGTACCATTTTTCTAGATTCCACATATATGCGTTATTATACGATATTTATTTTTCTCTTTCTGACCTACTTCACTCTATATGACAGTCTCTAGATACATCCACGTCTCTACAAATGACCCAATTTCATTCCTTTTTATGGCTGAGTAATATTCCATTGTATATATGTAGCACATCTTCTTTATCTGTTCGTCTGTCGACGGGCATTTAGGTTGCTTCCATGACCTGGGTATTGTAAATAGTGCTGCAATGAACATTGGGGTGCATGTGTCTTTTTGAATTACGGTTTTCTCTGGGTATATGCCCAGTAGTGGGATTGCTGGGTCATATGGTAATTCTATTTTTAGTTTTTTAAGGAACCTCCATACTGTTCTCCATAGTGGCTGTATCAATTTACATTCCCACCAGTAGTGCAAGAGGGTTCCCTTTTCTCCACACCCTCTCCAGCATTTGTTGTTTGTAGATTTTCTGATGATGCCCATTCTAACTGGTGTGAAGTGGTACCTTATTGTTGTTTTGATTTGAATTTCTCTAATAATTAGTGATGTCGAGCAGCTTTTCATGTGCCTCTTGGCCATCTGTATATCTTCTTTGGAGAAATGTCTATTTAGGTCTTCTGCCCATTTTTGGATTGGGTGTGTTTTTTTTTTTTAATATTGACCTGCATGAGCTGTTTCTGTATTTTGGAGATTAATCCTTTGTCCATTGATTTGTTTGCAAATATTTTCTCCAATTCTGAGGGTTGTCTTTTCATCTTCTTTATAGTTTCCTTTGCTGTGCAAAAGCTTTTAAGTTTCATTAGGTCCCATTTGTTTGTTTTTATTTTCATTACTCTAGGAGGTGGGTCAAAAAGATATTGCTGTGATTTATGTCAGAGTGTTCTTCCTATGTTTTCCTGTAAGAGTTTTATAGTGTCTGGTCTTACATTTAGGTCTTTAATCCATTTTGAGTTTATTTTTGTGCATGGTGTTAGGGAGTGTTCTAATTTCATTCTTTTATATGTAGCTGTCCAATTTTCCCAGCACCAATTACTGAAGAGACTGTCTTTTCTCCACTGTATATCCTTGCCTCCTTTGTCATAGATTAGTTGACCAAAGGTGCGTGGGTTTATCTCTGGGCTTTCTATCCTGTTCCATTGATCTATATTTCTGTTTTTTTGCCAGTACCCTATTGTCTTCATTACTGTAGCTTTGTAGTATAGTCTGGAGTCAGGGAGTCTGATTCCTCAGGCTCCATTTTTTCCCCTGAAAATTGCTTTGGCTTTTAGGGGTCTTTTGTGTATCCATACAAATTTTAAGATTTTTTTGTTCTAGTTCTGTTAAAAAAAAATGCCATTGGTAATTTGATAGGGATTGTATTGAATCTGTAGATTGCTTTGGGTAGTATAGTCATTTTCACAATATTGATACTTCCAATCCAAGAACATGCTATATCTCTCCATCTGTTTGTGTCATCTTTGATTTCTTTCATCAGTGTCTTACAGTTTTCTGAGTACAGGTAGTTTACCTCTTTAGGTAGGTTTATTCCTAGGTATTTTATTCTTTTTGTTGCAATGGTGAATGGGATTGTTTCCTTAATTTCTCTTTCTGATCTTTTGTTGTTAGTGTATAGGAATGCAAGAGATTTCTGTGCATTAATTTTGTATCCTGCAGCTTTAACAAATTCATTGATTAGCTCTAGTAGTTTTCTGGTGGCATCATTAGGATGATCTATGTATAGTATTATGTCATCTCCAAATAGTGACAGCTTTACTTCTTATTTTCCAATGTGTAATTCCTTTTATTTCTTTTTCTTCTCTGATTGCTGTGGCTAGGACTTTCAAAACTATGTTGAATAATAGTGGCGAGAGTGGCATCCTTGTCTTGTTCCTGATCTTAGAATAAATGCTTTCAGTTTTTCACCATTGAGAATGATGTTTGGTGTGGGTTTGTCATATATGGCCTTTATTATGTTGCGGTAGCTTCCCTGTATGCCCACTTTCTGGAGAGTTTTTGTCAACAATGGGTGTTGAATTTTGTCAAAAGCTTTTTTGCATCTATTGAGATGATCATATAGTTTTTATTCTTCAGTTTGTTAATATGGTGTATCACATTGATTGATTTGCGTATATTGAAGCATCCTTGCATCCCTGGGAAAAATTCCATTGATCATGGTGTATGATCCTTTTAATGTGTTGCTGGATTCTGTTTGCTAGTGTTTTGTTGAGGACTTTTGCATCTATATTCAATATTCAGTGATATTGGTCTGTAATTTTCTTTTTCTGTAGTATCTTTGTCTGATTTTGGTATCAGGGTGATGGTGGCCTCATAGAATGAGTTTGGGAGTGTTCCTTCCTCTGCAGTTTTTTGGAAGAGTTTGAGAAGGATGGGTGTTAGCTCT
>NC_041225.1:71900219-71935741 GCF_002837175.3 Physeter macrocephalus
AATCACAGTTTCAATTTCATTACTTGTGATTAGTGTGTTCATATTTTCTATTTCTTCCTGGTTCAGTCTTTGAAGGTTATACTTTCTAAGAATTTGTGCATTTCTTCCAGGTTGTCCATTTTATTGGCATAGAGTTGCTTGTAGTAGTCTCTTAATGACGCTTTGCATTTCTGTAGTGCCTGTTGTAACTTCTCCGTTTTCATTTCTAATTTTATTGCTTTGAGCCCTCTCCCTCTTTTTCTTGATGAGTCTGGCTAATGGTTTATCAGTTTTGTTTATCTTCTCAAAGAACCAGCTTTTAGTTTTATTGATCTTTGCTATTGTTTTCTTTGTTTCCATTTCATTTATTTCTGCTCTTTATGATTTCTTTCCTTCTACTAACTTTGGTTTTGTTTGTTCTTCTTTCTCTAGTTCCTTTACGTGTAAGGTTAGATTGTTTATTTGAGATTTTTCTTGTTTCTTGAGGTAGGATTGTATTGCTGTAAACTTCCCTGTTAGAACTGCTTTTGCTGCATCCCAAAGGTTTTGGATCATTGTGTTTTCATTGTCATTTGTCTCTAGGTATTTTTTGATTTCTGCTTTGATTTCTTCAGTGATCTCTTGGTTATTTAGTGACGTATTGTTTAGCCTCCATGTGTTTGTGTGTTTTTTACATTTTTTTCCCTGTAATTGATTTCTAATCTCATAGCCTTTGGTCGGAACAGATGCTTGGTATGATTTCAGTTTTCTTAAATTTACCGAGGCTTGTTTTGTGACACAAGATGTGATCTATCCTGGAGACTGTTCCCTGTGCACTTGAGAAGAAAGTGTAATCTGCTTTTTTTGAGTGGAATGTCCTACAAATATCAATTAAATTTGTCTGGTCTCTTGTGTTATTTAAAGCTTGTGTTTCCTTATTAATTTTCTGTCTGGATGATCTGTCCTTTGGTGTAAGTGAGGTGTTAGAGTCCCCCACTGTTACTGTGTTACTGTCAATTTCCTCTTTTACAGATGTTAGCATTTGCCTTATGTATTGAAGTGCTCCTATGTTGGGTGCATATATATTTATAATTGTTATATCTTCTTCTTGGATTGATCCCTTGGTTATTATGAAGTGTCCTTTCTTGTCTCTTGTAACATTCTTTATTTTAAAGTCTATTTTATCTGATATGAGTATTGCTACTCCAGGTTTCTTTTCATTTCATTTGCATGGAATATCTTTTTCCATCCCCTCACTTTCAGAATGTATGTGCCCCAAGGTCTGAGGTGGGTGCCTTGTAGACAGCATATATACGGGTCTTGTTTTTGTATCCATTCAGTGAGCCTGTGTCTTTTGGTTGGAGCATTTATTCCGTTCATGTTTAAGGTAATTATTGATATGTATGTTCCTATTACCATTTTCTAAAATGTCTTGGGTTTGTTTTTGTAGGTCCTTTTCTTCTCTTGTGTTTCCCACTTAGAGAAGTTCCTCTAGCATTTGTTGTAAAGCTGGTTTGGTGGTGCTGAAGTCTCTCGGCTTTTGCTTGTCTGTAAAGCTTTTGATTTCTCTGTTGAATCTGAATGAGATCCTTGCTGGACAGAGTAATCTTGGTTGTAGGTTCTTCCCTTTCATCACTTGAAATATATCATGCCACTCCCTTCTGACCTGTAGAATTTCTGTTGAGAAATCATCTGTTAACCTTATAGGAGTTCCCTTGTATATTATTTGTCATTTTTCCCTTGCTGCTTTTAATAATTTTTCTTTGTCTTTAATCTTCGTCAGTTTGATTACTGTGTGTCTCAGTGTGTTTCTCCTTGGGTTTATCCTGCCCGGGACTCTCTGTGCTCCCTGGACTTGAGTGGCTATTTCCTTTCCCATATCAGGGAAGTTTTCGACTATAATCTCTTCAAATATTTTCTCGGGTCCCTTCTCTCTCTCTTCTCCTTTTGGGACCCTTATAATATGAATGTTGGTGCATTTAATGTTGTCCCTGAGGTCTCTTAGGCTGTGTTCATTTCTTTTCATTCTTTTTTCGTTATTCTGTTCTGTAGCAGTGAATTCCGCCATTCTGTCTTGCAGGTCACTTATCCATTCTTCTGCCTCAGTTATTCTGCTATTGATTCCTTCTAGTGCATTTTTCATTTCAGTTATTGTATTGTTCATCTCTGTTTGTTTATTCTTTAATTCTCCTAGGTCTTTGTTAAACATTTCTTGCATCTGCTTGATCTTTGCCTCCATTCTTTTTCTGAGGTCCCGGATCATTTTCACTATCATGATTCTGAATTCTTTTTCTGGAAGGTTTCCTATCTCCACTTCATTTAGTTGTTTTTCTGGGGTTTTATCTTGTTCCTTCATCTGGTACATAGTCCTCTGCCTTTTCATTTTGTCTATCTTTCTGTGAATGTCGTTTTCATTCCACAGACTGCAGGATTGTAGTTCTTGCTTCTGCTGTCTGCCCTCTGGTGGATGAGGCTATCTCAGAGGCTTATGCAAGCTTCCTGATGGGAGGGATTGGTGGTGGGTAGAGCTGAGTGTTGCTCTGGTGGCCAGAACTCAGTAAAACTTTAATCTGCTTGTCTGCTGATGGGAGGGGGTGAGTCTCCTCTCTGTTGGTTATTTGGCCTGAGGCGACCCAGCACTGGAGCCTACAGGCTCTTTGGTGGGGCTAATGGCAGACTCTGGGAGGGCTCAGGCCAAGGAGTACTTCCCAGAACTTCTGCTGCCATTGTCCTTGTCCCTGTCGTGAGCCACAGCTGCCCCCCCGCCCCCGCCTCTGCAGGAAACCCTCCAACACTAGCAGGTAGGTCTGGTTCAGTCTCCTATGGGGTCACTGCTCCTTCCTCCTGGGTCCCGATGCACACACTACTTTGTGTGTGCCCTCCAAGAGTGGAGTCTGTTTCCGCCAGTCCTGTCAAAGTCCTGCAATCAAATCCCACTAGCCTTCAAAGTCCAATTCTCTGGGAATTCCTCTTCCTGTTGCCGGAACTCCCAGGCCTGGAAGCCTGACGTGGGGCTCAGAACCTTCACTCCAGTGGGTGGACTTCTGTGGTATAAGTGTTCTCCAGTCTGTGAGTCACCCACCCAGCAGTTAAGGGATTTGATTGTATTGTGATTGCGCCCCTCCTACCATCTCATTGTGGCTTCTCCTTTGTCTTTGGGTGTGGGGTATCTTTTTTGATGAGTTCCAGTGTCTCCCTCTCGATGATTGTTCAGCAGTTAGTTGTGATTCCAGTCCCCTCTCAAGAGGGAGAAGACTGTAGTCTTTGGAGTCAAACAGACTTCAGTTATAATTCCAGGCCTACCACTCACTAGCTCTGTGGGGAAGTTGCTTAATTTCCTCATCCATAAAATGAGGATGATAAGCACCGGAAGCTCCTCTAGGCTGTGGATTTCATGAGGGCAGCAACTGTATTCATTTTGCTCTGCTTAACATCAGTTACCCAGTTAAGTTACCGTCAGCTAGGTAAATTCTAGCACTGAAAGGTGCAAAAGTTAACAAATAACCATTCAGTCACTGAAAATGCATAATCATAGCTAATGTAGTAGCAGTGACATTGCTACGTTTTCACATGGCTGTAGCAATTTGCGTATCTGCATAGAATCCCTCTTTATTATTAGCTCTGTACATTGAGTTTTCTCAAATTGAAGAATTCATGCCTTGCTGTTTACAGTGTAAAAATGCAGTATTTTGATATGAGTCCTATTTCATTTATTTCTCTTTTCTTTTATTTCTTAAAAAAATTCATTCTGTAATCAAGATATCTTGTTTCTGTATCCTTTCTATACAACTGAGAATGTTAATCAAGGTCTCAGATTGTATCATAGCAAAAGTGTGTTGCTTGGCAACAGAAGGAAAGATATAATGTTCTCGGATTTTAAAAATAGTTCAGGGTTTTATTATTCATTTTTTTATTAAAATGATTTCATTATTTGGGGGAAAATAGCCTGGAGGGAGAAGAAAACATAGCATAGCTGCAATATCTTTCTTGCATTTGTCTTCTAAGAAATGTTTTAAGTAGGAATCAGTTTTTGTCCATTTGAGCTGTATAGGTACTCTGGCTGGGACTCAGGCTCATGATCTGAAGATTTGCCCAGTCTACCTATTATGTATGGAGGAATATTCATTTTTTGTTTTTTCTTTTCACTGTTTCCTTCCAAAAAATTACAGCCCACAGGCCCTCTTTCTCCAGGAAACCTTCCTGAAACTAACCCTACCCATTGCCTAATTCGTTGGGACCTGCCCCATCTTCTTGGTGTATTGTAATGGTTGTGTATTTATAATAACTATATATTGGTTTAACCTCTCTCCCCTGTCAGAGTTCTAGGCCCTTGAAGGTCTTTTTCAGAACTCTCTGTGGGCTTGTTATGAGGTTTGTTGATGGTCTGAGTGCCCTTTTTGAAATATGTTACCTAGGTTTCAAGAAGTATGAAAGACTCAGTAATTTGGACACCAGTGCTCTCCCCATAGAATTTTTCACTCTGTTGTGAGCTTTCACTGTGACTTATAAGGTAGATCTGTTCTATTTCAGAATCACAGAAATGACTGAGTTTCTGAGAGATTAATAGAAGCTTTTTCCAAGGACATGGCACAGAGCAGAGCTGAGGACTGAAGTTCTCCCACTGAGCGTCAAAGAATAACCATGTAACTATGAACTTCCTTTGTGAAGCCAGCCAGTCTGATATTACTTTCTGGCTCTGCCACTTACAAGCTCTGTGATACGGTTTCTTAACTTATTTGTGCCCTAGTTTCCTATCTCTAAACTGAGGATAATAATAGTACCCACCTTTTATAAAGTGCTTCTCAAATTAAATGAGACAACACACTACCTGGCATATACTAAGTGTACAGTATATGTTTGCCTTTATTATTTGATATAAGTGTCGAAAGGCAACAATATAGAAGTCTACACATTTTCTGTCCCCCCTCCTTCTGCTTCTTTATTTCCACTGTACGTGACCATATTAAGATTCAGAATCAGGTTGAGAGAAGGTATGTTTTTATCTAACTTCTAAACTTTATATTCATTGGACAATAATATGTTTAAATAATGAGGTTTCACATTAAGGCTCTCCCATTGCACAACTGAAATAAAAAGAGACCTGGATGCTAGTGATGGTTCTGAAGACCCTGAACCTCTTCCTGTTTAGGAGTCTCTTTTTGGTGCAAGAGCCAATGACAAAAAAACCCAGCCAATGACAGGATTTTCCTACATAGTCCAGGGTTGCCGTGACACGATTACTTTTATCAGCAGAATTATGACCTATATCACCTCTGTTTGGAAATTTTGTTCTCATTGGATGGATGTAGCTAAAGCTTCACTTGTCATTTCATACCCAGTGGGTTTTTTTTTTTTAATCGCCTAGTATTAGCTTATAAGGAGCTTAATCCTACATGATCAAGACAGACTTATATCTCTGAATATACTAGTGCTCATCCATTTTATTTCCTGCTTTTGATTGGCTGTTTTGGACATGTTTAATGTTTCTCTAGCTTTTAATAGAGGACCTTAAAGAAGCATCATTTAGGTAAGATTGTTAACATTGTAGCTAGTAATTGTGGTAAAAGCTACCAGTGAGTGATTGCCAGTCATTTTAGACCTTAGTTCTGCAATATTTGCTAAGACTTGGGTATTGGTGGCAAGCCTGGACTATAGAGGAGAGGAGAGAAAAAGAGAGAGGAAAAGGAGAGGAGAAGAGGAGAAAGAGAAAAAGGAGCAGCGTATTGCTGGTGTCATAGACCTCTGATTTTTGCTCTAGGTCATCATAAACTTGTTTAATCTTAAAGATAGAAGAACCATGTCGAAGCACAGTTACAAAGAGCTAAATCTGTAAGTCCTGATTTTTTTTTTCCCTAAATGAAACATGAAAGTGATCAGTTTTTCAAAACAGTATGTGGTACAAATTAGGCTTAAATAGCCTACACTATCTTTGTGTTTTATCTGTGGCAAAAATTAATCAGTCCCAGCAAATGGGTTTTCACCGGGGAATCATTGACTTTCACCTTGAGCTAACTTTACTTTAGCAGCAGGATGTATCTGAATTTTGACTCTAACAATTTGTTTCTTTATTGTCAGAGAATGTTGGTGAGGTTGATACAGATATTGATGTTGTCTGTAAAATTATGCTTGAGTAAGTATTGCTGGGCCAAAAAATTTTTTTTAATACTGGATACTGTCATTATCAGAGTCGGCCAGTGAAATTTATCAAGGTATTGGGCAACATTGAGCCCAGAATCTTTTTTTTTTTTTTACTTGGGTCTGCTCGTCCATGCACAGTAAAGCCCATCTACTGACACTGGGTTGTGGTGAAGGAGAGCAGTGTTTATTGCATGGAGCTAAGCAAGGAATCCAGGCAGCTAGTGCTTAAAAGACCTGAATTCTGTGATGGCTTTTGGGGAAAGGTTTTAAAAGACAGAGTGAGGGAGGGAAATTGTGGGGTATGTGATAAGCTCGTGGACGTTCTTCTGGTTGGTTGGTGGTAAGGTAAGCGTGAGTCAACATCATCAACCTTTTGGTTCCAACCAGTCTGTGGTCTACGTGCTGTGGGTAGCATATGGTTAATTTGGTTACCTTCCTCCACCTGGTGGGGGTTTCAGTCTCTGCGAAACAGCTCACAGGATATGAGCCCAGCATATTCAACATTCTACTTTCTGTATCTCATGTTTCATTTTCTGTGTTTCAAACCTTTTCTTGAGTCTGGATAAAATTTGTACAATTACTTAGACTAATTGAACTGAACCCTTCCCTGCTTATGATACTCGTAACTCATGACCGATAATTTAGGAACATAGACTTACTCTGGGGATAGATACCTCGGGCAGATGATGTAATTCCTGGATACAGGCAGTAAAAGTACAAGCAGTTGTAATTTTTCTGGGCTCCCTGTTCTCTTAATTAGTCATTGAAAACCTCATAAAAGAAGTAATGACTCACTCCTTTTTATAGGCAATCCCAGGAGTTCGTATTTATTTTTCTGCTGTTAGAAATACTGCTGCGAAATGGCAAAGTCTAGATAATTTTCCAGTGGTTTTAAGTTTGATATTGGAAACAAGATTTTAAAAGCATAAGCAGGACACTCTTCTTCAGCTTTCCATGGCTGACACCTCCTTGTCATGCAGGTCTCAGAAGAAGAGGTCTCTTCTGAGAGAGTCCTTCCCTGACCACCCTGTTCTGACTTACTTTTTTCAAAGCAATAATCCAATTTGAAAATTTCTTATATATATATATATATATATATATATATAATATATATATATGTTTATATGTGTGTATATATATCCTCATTTGAAAATTTCATGTATATAATATATATATATATAAACATATATATATATTTTTAACTTGTTATTGTTTTCTTCCATCACTAAAATGTGAGCTCCATGAGTGGAAGGACCTTGGCTGTCACATATATATATGTTTATATGTTTATATGTGTGTGTATATATATCCTCATTTGAAAATTTCATGTATATAATATATATAAACATATATATATATTTTTAACTTGTTATTGTTTTCTTCCATCACTAAAATGTGAGCTCCATGAGTGGAAGGACCTTGGCTGTCACTCGGCTCTTGGTACTTGGTCCCCGCCCTGGTGCTGGCCTTCTGAAAGGGCATAGGAAGTGCTTGGTAGAGGATTGCTGAAGGAAATGAAAGAACAAGAATGAACTGTTTCTGGTTCAGATTCTTTTGCTACTGAAAGTCTGCTTCAGTGCTTAAGTGAGTTGCAAAGCATGATCCAGACAAGCCCTGCTTATCTGTTTCTTACATCTCGGCATGGCTGTTAAGAAATCCGGTAAACCTGTCATACACAGTGTGGTATCTTTCCCTTGTACAAAAGGGTAACATGCCAGCCAAAGCTGAGATTTAGGAGCAAATGAGAGGGTGTGAAAGAAAATTAGTTCCATGAATACTACTTTATCTTTTAAAAATTCTCACTCTGTAGAGTCTGATGGTGTGATGTCCTGGCTGCTCATTCAATTAACATGGCGCTAGAGTCTCTTCTGGAAAAATAAGAATATTTCAACTGCCTTCTTGGTAAAATCCCTCATGCTAGCCATAGTCTCCCCAGCCTGAGATGGGAGGAAAAGCAAGTTAGGTAACAGGATAAGGTAGCTGAGCCCTGAAGTAGACAGTCTCTTGGGGGCCTTGGCTCCTGCATGGCCCCTCAGTCTAACAGTGTCTCTTAGACAAGTCAGTGGAAGAGCTGGAGTAAATCTGACTCAACTTGCTGTAATTGAGCCTGTGAGTTCTTTCTGAATCCCAGTGACTCCATTTTATGAAAAAGAGACACATTCTAAAAGGAAAGAGCATCATGGGAAAGACAGGAGACCTCCACATACCTGGAATTGTCCATGGCTTCATGATTCTAGGTTTCTGTTGGGGGAAGGGAGTTCACCTTGACAGTGTGTTTCTATTATAGAGCAAGGTTTTTTAATGGGGTGCCTAGAACCTTAGGGGGTTCCTGGCTCTAGAGAGAGGTCTGCCATATAAATCCCCCCTGATATTTGATGCTTCATGTGCTAGTGTGCTTTTTTTTTTTTGGTCTGGGAAAAAGGTTCTTGGTTTCATCAGAGATGTTTAGTCACTTTTTTCACTTCCTCAATTCATATTCTTTTCTGATCCCACTCCAGTAGCTCTTCACTTCCCACCACTTCAACGAGATGGCTCCACGGGAGTCACCAGTCACCTCCATACTGGTGATCTCAGGGGATGCTGTGCTGCTGGCCATTCAGCAGCAGTGGATAAGGAGGGCCATTCCTCCTTGTAATACTTTATCTCTTGGCGTTTATGACATTGTGTTCCCCTTGCCTACTTCTCTGCCTCTTCTTTCTCTTAGACCTTCCTCATTCCTCTGCTTGACCTCTCAGTGTTGGAGGGCCCCAGGGTGCTCTCCTGTGTACCTCCCTTTTCTACCTGCATATTTAGGTCAGTTCATCTGGTCCCAGGGCTTTAAATGCGAACGTAAGACAGATGACTCCCAAATCTGTGTCTGTAGCCATGACCTCGCTGAAGGACGTCAGACTCTACTCTCTAAATCCCTATTCAGCATTATAACTAGGATGTTTAATTGGTATCTGAATTTTGCCCCAAAGCAGACTCTGGATTTCATCCCCATAGCTACTCCTCCCATGGAATTGCTGATCTTAGAAAATGGCCCCAGTTGCTCACACCAAAAATCTACTGCTTGTTTTGATTTCTTGCATTTCCTCACCCTCCACATCCAGTCTGTTGACTCTGTCTCCATATATCTGTATGTAATAAAATTGTGTATATATATGTATATATAATAATATATGTAATGTATGTATATATGAATGTATACAAGGGTACAGATTTGTGTTTGTTGTCTGTTTCCCCAACAGAAGATCAGTTGGCCGTCACAGAGCTCAGTTATTTATTGGATGAGTAAATAAATGCATGATTATACTCAAAGGGATTGTGATTTGAAAAGGCATTAAAATTGACAGATGTCAGCAAAACAATAGATTTGTGGTTCGGGATTTGTCTTTTGTACCACTGCATGGCCAATGCCTTTGTGTTGTGTACATGTAAACGTCTCAGATGTGCACGTGAAAGAAGGACTTGTAGGTGAGCTAAGAGGGGAAGGCCGAGAACTCACAGCCTGTCCAGCTCCTGGTAGACGTAGGCTGCTGGTTGGTTGGTGTGGGTTGATATTGCACTTCTGGGCAGGAGAGGGAACAGAGGCTCTGACAAGTTAAACCACCTGGCAGGTTACATGGCTGGTGACTGAGGGACCATGACTAGAACCCTGTTTTTGTGATGACAGAGCCTGTTGTGGAACGACACAACTACACAGCTTTCTTGTCTCATCCTTTGAAAAACAGCAGAGAGAATTCATGCTCAAAATTTGTGTTGAGGAGTCCTGGCACGCTCTAAAGCAGGAGTCGGCCAACTTTTCCTGTCAACTAGATGGTAAATATTTAGGCTGGGTTTCTGGGCCAAAAGGTCTCTGTCATAACTACTCAACTGCTTTTATAATGCCAGTGAAACCATAGACAATCTGTAAACAAATGGAAGTGGCTATGTTCCAATAAAACTTTATTTATGCACACTGAAATTTGAATTTTATGTAATTCTCACACATCACAAAATATGTTTTAAAAACTTCCTTTTTAACCATTTAAAAATATAAAACTCATTCATAACTTGTGGGCCACGTAAAAACAGGCAGTGGCCTGGATTTAGCGTAGGGGCCACAGTTTGCTGACCCCTGCTCTAAGGCATGTTATCGGAGTTCTCATATACTATATTTGTGAGTCTGAGAATGGCCTCATGACTAACCCCTGAACTGAATTGCAGCTACTGTAAGCTCCTTCAGGGAAGGCCCTTGTGTTGTATTTCTCTTTACTGATGCTTGCTTGAGTTGATCCCGTTTTGTTGAGTCCTGTTTTGCAGTCTGCATGGAAAAAAGATCCTCCTTACATTTTAGGCCAAAAAAAAAAAAAAAAGGGTGAATAGTCATCTGATGGCATACTCAAATAGGAAATGCACCAAGGGCTGAATTGTTTTTCAAGTATTATTTTCTAACTTCTGAGCTAAGATCTTGAGGGATAGTGTAAATTTTTTTAAAAATTTATTTATTTACTTTTGGCTATGTTGGGTCTTTGTTGCTGTGCACGGGCTTTCTCTAGTTGTGGCGAGCAGGGGCTACTCTTCTTGTGGTGCGTGGGCTTCTCATTGTGGTGGCTTCTCTTGTTGTGGTGCACGGGCTCTGGGTGCGCAGGCTCAGTAGTTGTGGCTCACAGGCTCAGTAGTTGTGGCTTGCAGGCTCAGCAGTTGTGGCTCACAGGCTCTAGAGCGCAGGCTCAGTAGTTGTGGCGTACGGGCTTATCCCGGACCAGGGCTCGAACCCGTGTCCCCTGCATTGGCAGGCGGATTCCTAACCACTGCGCCACCAGGGAAGCCCAGGGGTAGTGTAAACTTTAATGGTTCAGTGGCAGAACACCTGAAAAATGCTCTGTCCACTAAGAGGCTAGCTAGAACATCCTTCATCCGTTGGTAGTGTTCATCAGCATTTGAAACGGAGGCTTATCGGTTTATATGGTGTTAACACTATATAGATAAATAGTGCTTCTTCTGGTCCTCCTTTTATTTCTGAATTCTTTCTTCCCAGCCTAACCCCATTAAAATGAGAAAGTCTATGTCTTGCTTATTAATACAAGGGTTTTTTGTGTGTTTATTGAGCTCTCTCTTCTCCATGAATGAGACTAGCGCTCATGGTCAAGTGTGTCGGTGATTATGGGTCACTTCCTTCACTAGGGAGCTTACTCCTTTCCTCCTCATCTCTGGGTGCTTCTCTCCTGGCAGTCATCTCCATCTGTCATCTATCGTGGTTTTTAGGTATGGTGCTAGCTTTGTTTTTGCTACACTTCTGGAGGGCAGGGTCTTTCTTTTTTTTGCCTTTGTGGGCTCCACAGCTCTTAGCATGGCATCTTATCTCCATAGTAGGACCTCAATAAATAGCTGCTGAATTGAACTGGCCGGCTTCTGAGCTTGCTTAGCTTTCATTTCGAACTACTGCTCTAACCATTTCAGAATGTCTTGGCTACAATTGTTTTTCTGATTTTTTTTTTTTTTTCTCCGATTAAACCTCCGTGGATTTTTGTTTTCCCTTGTGTTTCATGCTTATTCCCATCTTGGTTCATTTTGTAACTCCTCAGTCTTTTTCTCAAATTTGTCTGTTTCATGTCAGTCACTCATTATTTATCATCTACCTTTTTCTCCTCTCTGGGTTTCATTTCCCTTTCAAATATGCATGTTTTCCCAGAGCCAGCTTAGACCTTTCTTAAAGATATTCAGAATTGATCTAATCTTTCTAACCCCTTGATGATGTATTCATTTTCCTTCACCTGAGTGTTTACACATTCTTTTCTTGTCCTGCCTGTTTGCTGACTAAGGGAAGACACTATGTTCTAACTATTTGTTGAATAATAATTACCACATTATGAAAAGTTGAACAGTTCTATCATCTCTGCTGATAGAAATAGCTTAGTAGATGTTCCCAAACACCTATAAGCCTGGGCATAAATGAGTTGATCTCAGGTTGTGAAAAACAGTTTACTAAAATCAGAAACAAATCAAAACAGATGTAAGATTTTGGGGTCATTAATTTCTCCTAAAGTTCCATGGAGACCTCTGAATAAGCTAAAAATACCTTCAGTGAATTACTTGAAATACTATCTCCCATGGTGTGCAGTGTGATAGAGCAAAGGTATGAAGCTAAATATTAACTTATTACACTCCTAATCTGCAAGCTTGTCCAAATGAAAATGTGGATAATCTCATCCCTTGGACTAGTTGATAGAGTAGGCACAGGAGGTTTTCTGCACAGCCTTCTCCCTTAATTTCTTCAGGTCCACTTACCATAGAGCCAACCAGAGCCTTGATTAACCATTATTAATAGATGTACTTGGAAAAATAATGTAATAATTTAGGAGGCTTATTTTGTTACTGGTTTTTACAAATAAATTAAAAAGGTACATTAGAGAAAAGATAAAACTTGTCAATGAGAGAAGCAGAATATATGGCACTAAAGAGAGATTAGGTTTTATTCTCAAAGTTTATATTTTTCCTTAAGACATTCCTTGAGCAAATGTGATTTTTTATTTTTTTTTTTTTTTGCGGTACGCAGGCCTCTCACTGTTGTGGCCTCTCCCATTGCGGAGCACAGGCTCTGGACGCGCAGGCTCAGCGGCCATGGCTCACGGGCCCAGCCGCTCCGCGGCATGTGGGATCTTTCCGGACCGGGGCGTGAACCCGCGTCCCCCGCATTGGCAGGCGGACTCCCAACCACTGCGCCCCCAGGGAAGCCCAAGCAAATGTGTTTTGTGCACCCAGTGCTGAGCACAGGAGTCGATGTCATGATGCTCAGTCTCTTGAAAAATGTACAGTCTAGCAGAGCGAAGAGAGATGCACAAAGTCAAATGGAAGTTCCATAAAGGTGGTACAAAAATATCTCTGATAATGAAGAGACAATATTATTTTTGGCTAAGAGGTATGAGAAGTCCATGTGGAGGGGGTGTGTCTGGATCCCCTTTGAAGAGGGGTGCCTGGTAAATAGGAGAACATTTCTGTTAGAGGGAAAGCCACAAGCAAGAACCAAAGGGGAAGAACCAAAGGATTGAATAAGAAGCAGTGAGAAGTTCAGTTTGTTGGGGGTTCAGGGAATGATGCTGAAAGTACAGATGTGACCAGATACAGAGTTGGAATAATATTGGGGGTAATAATAATAGCAGAATAATAACTTTCTTCCAAGATTATTGTGAGTGCCAAGAATAATGAAGGAAAGCCTCGTACAGTCCTGGTACCTCGAGTGTGCTCTCTAAGAGTTCCTATGGCTGGTGTGAGGAGGGCAGTTGGAAGCTGTTCCCTGTGTTTGAGCAGAGAAGTGACACAGTTGTGTGTCTGATGGAGTAGGGAGAGACCTGTAGCTGGGAGAGCAGGCGAGAGAACCAGGTGTGACCCGTGTGGACTTCCGTAATCCATTTCCAGACTTGGCCTCTCTCTAGAGTTGGGGTTAGGTGCAGATGATAAGGAGAGAGCAGGTGAGAAGAAGATTCTCTGTGGAGGGAAGAGGAAGAGCAATGAATGGAAGGACAGAGGAGGTGTGAGCCCTCACACTTTATGAGAAATTCATTTTTATATCTTTAACTCTGCTCCTACACTTTACAACATTCCATTTCAGAATCTAAAACTGTTCTGCGTAGTGTCAGGACAAGGGGTGATGACTTAGGGCAGATGAGATGAAACAAGCATCATGTCTACCCAGTGGAAGAGTGAAGAGAACCCAGGTCTCCTGAATATGTTCTTTTCTCTCTGTAAATGGCTGCTTCAGCATTTCAGCCTCACATTTGTGCAGATTTGTCAGGCTTCTTATGTCCGCATCATTCTCTCATTCTCGTGCCCAAATGTGTGAATGATGCAAAGTCTTTGAGGGAAGTAATAAAGCAAGGCCTCTCCCCTGCAAGAATATGGATTCTATCATATCCTTCTGTCTTGTCCAGCTTTCCTAGAACTTACTTACATGGCTCATCAAAAATGTATTTTAGCTGGCTGCTAATCCATGCAAAATGCTGCTTTGATGCAATGGGGCATTTCTACATGGTGCTTAATTCAGCATTTCTGTTCTGTTAGGATTCTCACTGGGAGTAGACCTGGGATCTATAGCCTCACCAAGTGGGCTAACCCAGACCTTGCCAGTGTGGAGAGTTGCTTGCTCAGATATGGCTCGTGCACTTCGCCAAAGCCGGATGTCCTCTCGAGATTCCTGGCATGACTTAGCACACATAATCTACCATTAGTTCTTCAAGCTTATTTTTGTTACAATTATAATGATAATCCAACTAACAGGCAGGCCTAGCTCATTTGTCTGGGAAGCTTGGGTGCAGGAGGTAGAAAGCAGGTGTCTGCAGGTGTTTCTGTGGTGATGTTGCTTTTGCTGCCGTGATGGAGATAAAGCAGATTTATACCTAAAGTAATTTAGTAGAAAAAAGAATTCATGTAAGAATCTTGATAAGTAGTAACAGTAATCCCTAATATGTATCAAGCACTTTGTTAAGCAATTTACGTGAATGTCTAATCCCTATTTTAGAGACAAAGGGACTGCATTTGGGAGGTTAAGAAATTTGGTACAGATCTACTTACCAGTGTGCAATGGAACTAAGATTAAAAGTTAAGCCTCATCATTGGTTGGCTGGAACTCTTAACTGTGATGCTATACTACCTCTAACCATTGAATAATAATAATAAAACAAGTTTGCTGTAATAAATGCTTAATAAAGTGTCATTTCTTTTGTAAATGAAAAAAAGAATATTGGTTGGGTGCCTATTATAGGTGACCTAATAGAGATGGATGGGGGCTCTAGTGCCACATGCTGTGTTACGTGAGATACTGATCGTTCCATCCTCATGGCAACCATAAAAGGTAGACATTATTATCTCCATTTTACGGAGTTAAAAGCTGAGGTTTGAGAAGGTAAAGCAACTTCCTCAAGTACACCCACAGCCAATTTGTGGCAGAGCTGGGCTTTGAACCCAGGTCTGCCTGACTGTCCTGTTTATCTCTGCTCTTTCTGCTGTGGTGTGCTGCCACGAGGTAGCAGGTGCATGCAAAAACAGCACTCAGCATTCAACTTCTTCTTTGTAAAATTACAAACATACACTTTATTTTTAACACGTCTTTTTGTTAAAAATAGGGCTCATTATTTACGACTCATTTCTGGTACAGTCTGTTTAGCCCATATACATATATTTTTTTTTTTTTACAGTTTTTTTTGTCTGTGTCGGGTCTTCGTTGCTGCTGCGTGCGGGCTTTCTCCAGTTGCGGCGAGCGGGGGCTACTCTTCGTTGCGGTGCTCGGGCTTCTCACTGCGGTGGCGTCTCTTGTTGTGGCGCACGGGCTCTAGGCGCGCGGGCTTCAGTAGTTGTGGCACATGGGCTCAGTAGTTGTGGCTCGCGAGCTCTAGAGCGCCAGCTCAGTAGTTGTGGCGCATGGGCTTAGTTGCTCTGTGGCATGTGGGATCTTCCCGGACCAGGGCTTGAACCCCTGTCCACTGTATTGGCAGGCGGATTCTTAACCACTGCGCCACCAGGGAAGTCCTGTAGCCCATATTTTTGTTTGTTGAACATTGTACAAGTACATTGAGAATATGAAAAAAACTTTGAAAATTATTTGGAGGCTTTGTTTTTATAGGGATACTTGGTTAACTGGAGTGACCAAATTGTGCAGTTTGTTCATATAATCAGAGATTTGTTTTCCCTTCAAAGAATTGATCATTTTCTTAACACAAGAGCATGTATTAAGTTCTGTGCAAGAGTGATTAACTTGTACTGTTTTGAATCATGGGTTCAGTCTACAAAAAACCAGTCCTTTTCACAGAGGATTGATTCATTTGATAAGCATCATGTACGCATGTAACCTGACACGTGAAATGGATGTTAGCTAAAAGTTACTTAACTACTTTTTATCTTTTTATGTTATGCTTTTCCGCGTGAGATGGAGCATCATATTCATATACTTGGTACATCTCTAAGAAAAAAATGGATCCTTATACTTAAGAATTCCCTTGGCGACTGAAAAAAAAAATGCAAAGCAGCTTTAAAAGAGAGACAGTTTCCCTGTATAAAGTGTGCTAAAATTTAAAATCCTGAAGAGAGAAGAGTGTGCTTTTTGAGGTTCCCCGAGTAGACATTTCACTGTCTTTTTATTGAGGCAGTTGTCAAGGTCACTTTAAGACTGTGGAGTATGCACAGACAGCCTGTTTGGGTTAGAAAAAGAGATAATTAAATGTCCTTGTACTCAAGGTATGTGCCATACTATTCTTTGTTTAAAAGTGGAGGAGAGAGAAACGTCTTGATGGTGAAGCCCAAAAGAGAAATGGCATGAAGTGATAGGCTTATGAAGCCAGGCTGGCTAATGCCTTGTATTGGCTGACAGATTACTCTGTGTAGGTTTTATCTGGTGTGTGACTGTTCCCTCTTCAAAGTAACTTTGTAGGAAGCTACATGATGCTAGGAGATAGCCAAGCACATTTCAGTTGGAATCACCAACTAGGTTAGGGGGTCTGGAGCCTTGTAAAACTCACTGAGGCATATTACTTTTTTGAGAAGTAAATGGGCAGTATTCATTTTTATGATGAAGATTTGTTAAAAAGAAAAAATTGGGGGGAGGGTGAACTTTGTTTTGCTAAGGGTTTTCTTCAACAATTACTGAGTTTGATTCTTCAGACCAAGTTAAAGACTCTTTGCAGGCTTTGATTTTGGAAAGGCCGTGGTCTGGCCCCATTCAGCGAGCACATCGTCCTGACCCTTCAGTGACAGCTACTGGTAATATGATGTGATAATTTGTTGGAGAATTCCCTTAGGAGTTCTCTGGAATCATACTTTTAAGGACTGTCATAACTTTAGCTATTTTTACTAGTTTGTCATTTTATATATTTATATGTTTCACAGTAAGTTTTTAATGGAATTGCTTGATTTTTTTTAAACCAAGATTTCCATACTCTTCAAGTCTACATGCCACTAAAGTTCGAAGTTTTGAGGTATAATTCATGTATCATAAAATATGCCCCTTTGAAGTGTACACTTCAGTGATCTTAAGTAAATTCACAGACTTGTGAACCCACTAAGTCTATCTAGACCCAGGTCTAATCCTTCTCGTCACTCCAGGAAAGAAACATCATACTCATCAGCAGCTGCTCCCATTCCTTCCTTCTTCAGTCTTGAGGAAGCACTTAACATACTTTCTGTTTCTGTGAATTTGCCTATTCTGGACATTTCATGCAAATGGAGTCATATGATATGTGATCTTTTGTGTCTGCATCTTTTACTTAGCAAAATGTTTTCAGGGTTCATTCATAGTGTAGCATGTATCCGTACTTTAGTCCTTATTAAGCCTATTGTGTGGATTTGCACCACATTTTATTTATCCATTCGTCAATTGATAGGTATTTGGATTATTTCAATTTTTTGACTATTATGAATAATGCTCCTATGAATATTTGTGCACAGGTGTTTGTGTGGACATATGTTTTGAATTCTCTTGGGAGTGGAAATGGCTGCACCATATGGTGACTCTGTGTAACTTCTTGAACAACTGCCAAACTGTTCTCCAAAGTGGCTGTACTATTTTACATTCCCGCTGGCAATATATGAGGGTTCCAATTTCTTCCACATCTTTGCCAACACTTGTTATTGTCTGTCCCTTGGATCATTGCCATCCTAGTAGGTATAAATGCTGTCTTTTAAAGTTTTGATTTGTATTTCCCTAATGACTAATAAACATCTTTTCATGTCTTATTGGCCTTTTGCATATATTGTTTGGATAAATACTTTGCCCATTTTTTTAATTGGTTGTCTTTTTATTTGGATTATGAGTTTTTTATATAATCTGGATACAAATTGCTTATCAGATATGATGTGCAAATACTTTTACTCTATCTAGGGTCTGTTTTTCACTTTTTTGATAGTGTCATTTGAAGCACAACAAAATTTAATTTTGATGAAGTCAGGTTTACCTATTCTTTGATTGCTTGGGCTTTTGGTGTCATAGCTAAGAAACCACTGTCTAATCCGTAGTCATGAAGATTTATGCCTATGCTTTCTTCTAAGGGATTTGTAGTGTTGCCTCTTACTTTTAGGTCTTTGATCCATTTTGAGTTAGTTTTTGTATATGATATGGGGTAGAATTCTAACGTCATTCTTTTGAATGTGGATATACCCTTGTCCCAGAACCATTTGTTGAAACGACTGTTCTTTCTCCATTGAATTGTCTTGGCACCCTTGTTGAAAATCACTTGACTGTGAATGTGAGAGTTTATTTCTGGACTCTGTTTTATTCCATTGATCTATATGTTCTTATGCCAGTACCACAGTGTCTTAATGACTGCAGCTTGTAGTAAGTCTTGAGGTTGGGAAGTATGAGTCTTGCAACTTTTTTGTTTCAATATTATTTTGGTTGATCTGGGTCCCTTGAATTTCTATGTGTATTTTAGTATGAGTTTGGCAATTTCTGCAAAGAAGCAAGCTGGGATTTTGATAGGGATTGTATTGGGGGAGTATTTTTGTATGGGGATCATCTGAACATCTTAATCTTGTGTTCATCTTAACAATCTTAACAATCCCAATCAGTGAATTGGGATATCTTTCCATTTGTTTAGGTCTTCTTTAATTTCTTTCAACAGTGTTTTGTAGTTTTCAGTGTACATATTTTGCACTTCTTTTGTAAAATTTATTCCCAAGTATTGTATTCTTTTGATGCCTTTGTAAATTGTTTTCTTAATTTCATTTTGGATTGTTCATTGCTAGTGTGTAGAAATACAATTGATTTTTGTATCCTAAAACCTTTCTAAATTCATTAATTAGCTCTAGTAGTTTATTTGTGGATTCTATGTACAAGATCATGTCATCTTCAGAAAGAGAGAGTTTCACTTTTTTTCCAATTTGGATGTCTTTTATTTTACTTTCTTGCCCAATTTCCATACCTAAAACCTCCAGTACAGTGTTGAATATAGAAGTAGTGAGAAGGGGACATCCTTATTTTGTTCTTGATCTTAGGGGGAAAATTTTAGTCTTTTAACTATTAAATGTGATGATAGCTGTGGGTATGTAGATGCTGTCTATCAGCTTGAGAAAATGTCCTTTTATTGCTAGCTTGTTGTCTGTTTTTATTATGAAAAGGTATTGGATTTTATCACATGTGTTTCTTGTTCTTTATTAACATGGTGTATTACTAGCCGTGCATTCCTGAGATAAATCTCACTTGGTCATGGTATATAATTTAAATTTAACTTGATGTTGAGGCTACTGTCTTGAGAGGAAAAGGTTTTATGCTGGAACACCTTCTATAATTTTTAACATAATTTAGTGAAATTTTTGTCCCAAGGAGAGATGATGGAGGAGTATGATCTGAATTGGCATTTGAAGGCAGATCATAGCATCAACATTGGGTATCCATTAGAGGATCATTGCTTCATTTGGTTTTAGACATTCAATGTGAGTCACGGGAAGGCCAGACTATCCTGAGAGTGGAGGGGAACTGTGCTCTTGCCAAGAGACATTTCCCTAGTATGTCTGTGTGTTCTTTCCTAATCTGCGGCCACCTTTGACAACTTTAAATGGTGACCTTTGGAAAAAGGACAATTTGTTTTAAAACAACTTCTTGGAAGAGTCAGTGTAAAGTAATGAAGGAGAACACGTAAGAGGAAGAGGGGATTCAGAACATGAGAGGATAGTTAGCTTAGATGTGAACATTATCGTTTTTAATGCATAGATTTCTTTAATTGAGATTTTTTTTTTTTAAAAAAGCTAAAAATTTACTAGTATTTGTTTCTGCCCTGTTTTATTTTTGAAGGTTGGTGGTTTCAGGACCTTTTACTTCTGACTTCATGGTTTGAAAGTATTTATTTATTTATTTATTTATTTATTTATTTAATTTATTTTTTTTTTGCGGTACGCGGGCCTCTCACTGTTGTGGCCTCTCCCGTTGCGGAGCACAGGCTCCGGACGCGCAGGCTCAGCGGCCTTGCCTCACGGGCCCAGCTGCTCCGCGACATGTGGCATCCTCCCAGACCGGGGCACGAACCTGTGTCCCCTGCATTGGCAGGCGGACGCTTAACCACTGCGCCACCAGGGAAGCCCAAAGGTATTTATTTTTGAGAAAGAACAATTCATCCCAGTCATCCTTGCCACTGAAGTATGTGTGAAGGATTTGAAGGAGCTGTGATTAGAGTAATCTTCAACTATTTTTTCCTATAAAAATTCAGTGACGCTCCACTCTATAATATTTTTATTATGAGGATTCAGATAAGATACATGCTAAATGATGTCCTTGCAAAGCATGATTATGCCATGGTACAGGTTCTGCCTAGGAACCATGACTGACTAGGGTGTGTGACTGCCTAATATGAGGGAATTTGAAGGTGACCAGAACGTAGTGGATTTCCAGAACTTTTCCTGTTTTGTCATGATCCCTTGGTTGGGTTGGGAGGAAGAGGAAAGAAACTTGGAAGATACATTTTTTTCCTACGATTCTGCCTCGCATAGATCACACACCTGGTGTGTTCCTCTACAATCTTAAAGTAGTTGGAGTGTTGTCCTGCTTTTTCTCATTGAGAGTGTTTAGGCTTTTAATGCAGTAGGAGGCCACAAAAAGAAATAGGGTCCTTGAAGTCACCTTGTTTAAATTTGAAGTGTTTTGTTTGGGTATTTCCAAACTGTCTTGTCTTGATGGGGACTGATAAGTGTCTCCTTTTATACTATGATAAAAATGTGAAATGGAAAAAACTAGACCGTTAAAAATATAAAAAAATAAAAAGACATCATAAAGGATTTGAAGGACACGGAAGATAGAAGATGTATTTTCCCTTCTAATACAGTTCTGTGGAATATGGCCCTGTTTAATTCTCTCCTTTAGATCATAAAAGAAAGGAAGGAATGCATTGATTCAATAAACAAGTGGGAAATCTGGGGATACTGGAATTGGGACCAGTGTTTTGCTGGTGCCAGAAGCTATTTAGAGAGGGAAAGGAGAGTGCTTCGGAAATGCTCCACGCCGGGGAGCAGGGAGACACGTCAGGTGTACTCATGCTTTATCTGCTTGGCGGAAAGTTACAGCAACTTTATCTTTCTCTCTCCTGGATCATTTCCGAAAGTGACAGGGGATGTAAGTGATGTTTACTCAGATGGCTGTTTCTAGATGTCTCCATTTCTGGAATTCAGGATATATCACTGTGATAAATGCTTTTGCTCTCTAAATATCTCACAGAAACATCGGCTCTAGAGGGAAAATGTCCTGCCAGCTGGCAGGAAGGATGATGGATTTAGGGTGAAGGGTCTATTCTGGACCTGGCTGGCTCTGGAAGGGGTTCGCTCGCTCAGGTCTCCAGCCTTGGTGGCTTCTGGTTGGGGACAGCCCTGGTCTCCTGAGCAGGTGCTGGGATAGGGTGGTACTCACAGGAGAGTCACACGCTGCTTGGTCCAGGATGGCTTGCCCTTGGGAAAACAGGGAAGCAGGCGACACAGGCCCTTGGTGGCTGTCCACCTCCCTTCCGGTGCCGGCTGCTCTGCCTTGTGGGCGTCCTGTCTCTCGAGACCTCAGTTTCTGCTCGAAGGCCCTGGCATCCCAGGGCTCTTGTGGCAGTCCGCTCAGTACTGCGTAACATGCTGGTCCTTTCTGGGTGCATAACTGCTTAAAGCGATAGGTGGTTATAGCTGCTGAATGTGTCATGTCTCCCTGAGGTGTTGTTATTTTTTTTCTTTAATAGACTTCATCTTTTAGAGCAGTTTTGGGTACCAAAATTGAGCAGAAAGTACAGAGATTTCCCCTATACTCTCAAGGTGTTTCTGTTTTAACAAGCGCCTTCTAGCAATGCAGAGGCTCATCACAAAAGTAAGGGGACTGTTATCAGGGGATTGAACCCCAAAGCCCACACTCATAGCTATCGTAGTTGTCCTGAAGATCGTATCAGGCGGCTGGCTGTGCCAGGGCTCTGGTAAGAACAAGTGGGACTCCTCCGTAAAGGTAAAGGCAAGTGTTGCAACCTTCAGTGAAGAGTTAGATGCCACAGCTCACGATGCCACTGGACGGAGTTGTCGGGAGAATGAATTGCCAGGGCCTCACGCTCTGCCCTCTGTCCAGTGTCCTGCAGATGTTGCTCAGTGACAGCCCAGGAGAAAGCCAGAGGCTGGGAGAACCCACGGCCGCAATCCATATAGATCAGACCCTCAAGGACAAGGGGACAAGGGGAAGAGTCGGCTGGCACCGTGGGAGAGGGGTCACCAGATACGAGCGCTGCCTTAGGTAGAGGGATGTCGCCACTGCCAAACCACAGCCTGGCTGGGAGAGAACCTCTGCTTTTCTCTTTCTTTACTCCCATCTCTTGCTAGGGCTTGTTACTGGCTGAGCCCAGCACTAAAAGGGGGAAGCTGGGGTGATGCAGCTTTCTGCGGCACAGAGCAGGGTGGAGGAGGGGAGAGTGAATCTGGGTGGGTACGCTGAAAAAGTCTTTGCTCATAGCCTACCTGTGAGCCCGTCCCTGAAGTGCGACCTCAGATGAGGAGGTCACTGGGTCATTGGTCAGCAGCTGTATTTAGGTCAGTTGCCTTTGTATGTACAGCGTCTTTCACTTGACCTTGTTACGTATCAGTTTTCTCTGAGCCTTTAAGAGGAAGCTCGCATCAATTTGCTTTGCCTTCTGAGTAAAATCCAGCATATTTGCAGAGGGCTGGTCTCCCCGCTTCTGGACGTCTGTGTAGTTTGCAAATTCTTGACCTTGAGCGGCGCTGGCATGTAGTTATCCCTCTGTGTCTATGCCTGGGCCCTGGGGCATTTGTGTCCTTCAGATGCCCCTTCATCTGATAAACTTTCCAAAGGTTCAGCGTTTTCCGTGTCTCATTAAAATTTAATTTGCTGTAACACTGCCAAGCCCAGCCATAGCTTTGTTTAAATGGCTTCGTTGCCTCATTCTTTGCATTGCCTCTGCTTCTGAGGATCTTGAGGCAGTAAATGCCTTCAGCCAGCAGCCATGAAGGGCAGGTGGGGCCTTGTCCATGAAATCTGCGTGTTCACAGGTTTCCCTTCCCTACCATACACAGGCAAGGACTCTGGGGTTATTGGAGAGTGCAGTGGATGGCCAGGGCCTTGTGGGATGGCAGGAAGCATCTGGAAGCAAGTATTAATTCACTCAAGGGCTTGGTACTTGTTTCATTTGGGGGAAGCCTGCTCAAAATACAGTAAGATTTTAAGTTAGGTTGCTCTTCTAAGCATTAGCAATAGAAATGTCCCCTGGATCCTATTCTGAAATTGGTGTAGAGACTGCAGTGGAGTTTTGCAATTATTCCTATGCACCCAGGCTTATGCATGAGCACTTTGAAAAGTGTTCTTAGATTGAAGTTAGAAAACATGCAAACTTTCTGTAGGGTACATTGTCGAGAGGGCTATTGCACTGTGTATCGAGAATCAGATGATTCAGACCTGGCCCGGATAAAAGTGAGGAAGAGCTCTCCTTGGGCCCCTGGCAGGGTGGATGAATGAGGAAGAAACCAGGAGGGAAGCAGAGGGCCAGGGCATCAGGCTGAGGACAAGAGAATTCCAGGTCTCCTGAGAAGCAGGGAGTAGGGATTTCTTTCCTGGGTTTTGAGAAGTGAATATGTCAGAGGAAAGATAATAATGTGTTTCAAATTGCTAATGTGTGCTTCTTTTAAAGATACTGAAATCTCTGGAAAAACTGAGGCATTTGGTTAATTTTAGTGGTCAGTTCTCTGTTCATTGACCAGTTGTTTCCAGAGATAGTCTGGAACAAATAGAGGAATATGTGAAGGATTTTAGGGGCAGAAGCCTCTTACCGTAAATGTCATCTTTTCTCCTTTCTTTTCTTGCCAGATTTCCATTAGGCCTACCTGACCGCCCTTCTCTCCTGTTTTGTTTTTCACTCTGATTCCTGTTTATTCTCTTTCCACTTTACTTTAATTCTCTCCCCTCTTTTGTGTTGTTGTTGTTGTCTTGTTTTGTCTTTCTTTTTGGATGGTCCTGAGGCAGTTCTGCCTTGGCATGGCTCTGCTTCCTCCTGGTAGGAAGCGAATGCTTAGTGAGGCCACGTCGGCCCATTGCCTGGCACATATTAGGGGCTTAGTGAGGCCACGTCGGCCCATTGCCTGGCACTTATTAGGAGCTTAGTGAATGTCTGAACAAGCGGCCGTAGTCTCTGAAAAAGGTGGGCCAGTAAGAGCGGAAGATAAGGATTGCTCTTTGGAAAAATGTTGGTGGGTTTCCTTTGGATTTGCCTCTGTGAACGGTGGCTTTGCCATTTGCCATTTGGGCTGCAGTTTAGTCTCGGACTCTCTTTCACAACGGTTTATTTTCGGTGGGTTCTGCTGTTTCTTTTCCCTCCTCTATTCTTAATGTTGTTTTTACCAAGCTGCACCTTCCTCTTAGCTTAGCCTCCGTGGGCTGTGTCCTCCTTCCACGGCTGGCTCGGCGCCAGCTCCCTGCTTCCTCTTTGCCTGCACGGCCTCGTCATGCTGTTCCTGTCCTTGTCATTGAGATGCCTCCACTTCCCTCCTTTCTTTAGTGCCTTTTTGGATTCTTCATTCTGCCTTCCTGAACGACACGGGTCTTGGTGTCTCTAGGATGGGGAGCTTGGGCTTCATCACAGCAGATGAGCACTGGGTGTGGAAGGGACCCTGAGAGAGTAGAATGTCCAGCTGTAGGGAAAGCGACCGTTACTTCTCCTGTCACATAGTCTGTGCCATTCAGTTCGACCTGTTCTTATATTTTTCTGTGAGATTCATTTCCCCAGAGTCTCACTGGCCAAAGCATCCAGTATTTCTTGAGTACTTCCCTAGGCCGGGCCCTGTGGGGTTACTGGTGAGCACACCCAGCCTGCTTCCGCGGAGCTGACAGTCGAAAGGGAGAGCGCTAGACGTTAATCGAATGATGTAAAATTGCAGCTGTACAAAGGCACGATATGCAAATGAAGAAATACCGTAGGATCAGGGTGCCCTGGGTATTTTTAAAAGCTTTTTGTTGAGGTATGATATACATATAGAAGAGGGCACATATTATAAGCATATGGCTTGATGGATTCTCAGAACCGCAACATTCCTGTGTTGCACCAGATCAAGAACACAGAACTTGACCAGCACCCAGAAGTGCTCCCCTCACATCCTCTTCAAGTTCCTGCTCCTTGTTGGAGGGTAAACTACGCTGGCAACTTGTAAAGTGTGGGTTGGTTTGGAGAATGGATCAAATAGGAAGCCAGGGAAGGCCTCCTTGAGGAAGTGTGTTTGAGCTGAGAGCTGAAGGGTGAGGAGGACAGGAGTCCAGGTGAAGATTGAGGGAAGAGTTTCCAGGTGGGGGTACCTGTGGAAAGAGAGAGCAGGAAGCATCTGAGGAACTGAGAGAAGACTGGAATGGAATGGGCAGAGAGAGGCTGGTGCAGAATGAGGCTGGAGAGGAGGAAGGTAAGGCTGGACCGTGCTGGGTCTTGTGGACCTTTCTGCGGGGTTGTGTCTCATCCTAAAAGCAGTGGAGTAGGAGAGAGGAGGGTATCAGATTTCTTTTTATGAAGAGCCTGAAGATTGGATTGGAGAAGAGTCAGAGTGAATAAGGGGAGACCAGTTAGGAGCTTATTTCAGTATTCTAAGCTGGACAGGAGGTGGCTTGCTCAAGGGTAGTGCTAGCAGTGCAGAGAAGTAGGTGTATTTGAGAGATGTTTCAGAGCAGAGATTGACCCCACTTGTTGATGGATCAGCTACAGGGGCTGGAAGAGGAAAGTGTCAAGGATGACTTTGAGGTTTCTGGTTGGAAAAGTGGAAGAAGGGTGATGTCAGTCACTGAGGTTATCTGCCAGCTCAACTAAAATGGCTCTGCAGAATGCAGATTTGGGACAGAGTGGGCAAAACCAAGGACAGGTGTGATTAGTTTTGTGCTCATCCAAGCTGTTGTCGGCAGTGGTGGCTTTAAGTCATAGATTGGTACTTTTGGGTATTCAAAGAATGTGTCACATTTCCTCATCTATCTCCTGACTTATTCCTCTCTACTCTTGAGGAAGAGATACACAAACACGCATACCTGCATACCCACACACATCTATACATGCGTATACATATACACAAATATATGTGTGTGGATGGATGAATGTATGTATGTTAACGTGAAGTTTGTAAATATTTTTCCTTTTAGCAGACAGGAGTTAGCTAGAGTAGGTATTGGGAGCAACGATGAGGTCTGTTGAATTTGATGAACTTGAAGGGTGAATACCCACCTCCTGTTCGCAGCTTATAAAGCGCTCTCAGCGGACTCACAGAGGGGCCCAGCAGTCCCTTTGGTGACACTGTACAGGGTTTATTGATGGTATGTCCCAGTACTTGTGGTGGTGGTGGTAGCAGTGATATCAAGGATAAAAATGTGGATCCTGCCCTGAAACAATTGAATAGAGGTGATTAAGTCATTTACTCAATGTCTGTTGTGTATGATAGTGCCTTATCAATTAATTCATATAAAAAACCAAGTATTGTACCAAACACTGTGTTAGACACTGTAGATGGAAAGATGAGCAACATTGACTCAATTCAGAAGTGCTTATTAATTTCTTTATGCTGTGCTGGACATTGGGTTTCCATGGTAACCTAAAACAAGCGTGGCATCTCTGCTCTCATGGCACTTGTAGGCTAGTGATGTATCCCATAAAGGAGAAATACATGGTATTATGAGAGCTTACAAATAAGAATTGGATCTAGCTAGGGATCTCAGCAAAGGCTTCTCTGGGGAAGTTGATGATTAAGTTGCAAGAAGAATAGTAATCATCTGGACAGGAGAGGGTGGTGAGAAAAGCATTCTATCTAATAGGGCAGTTTGAAGAGGCGAGAGAGAAAGCAGGCTAGGTTAGGTGTGAAGAACACAACCCCCAGATTCTAGGGGCTTAGCATTAAAGAGGCTTGTTTCTTCCTTTCCCCACCTGAATGATGTACCTTGGTGAGGAGACTCTGTTCTTCCCAGGTACTGGGGGACCCCAGCTGATGGAGGCTTCCTCTTCTAGAGCATTGCTGGTTGCTGAGGAATGAGAAGGGAACACACAGAGTTCCCATGCCTTGCTTTTCTTTATTCCCATCCAGAAGTAACCTACTTCTGCTCACCGCCCATTAACCAGACTGATCGCTTGACCCCAACTAGCTGCTAGGGACTGGGAGATACAGATGACATTTACTGAGGTAATGATTATGCATACATCAGAGGAGGGAAGCATATCAATGACCATGAAAACGATGTCCCAGAGTGATTCGGTGGCTAATAAAATGTGGGTGGTAAAGGAGGGGAAGGCGTCAGGGAGGAGGAGTGACCTTTAGCTTCTGGATGAATGTAGAGTTAAAGTATAATTCGTAAGGTTAAGGCAGTCATAGAGGCTTCTGGGGGAAAGGGGGTAAGTCTGGCTGAGGTCCTGTTTAGTCTGGCATATGAGGTAGGAGAAGCTGCCCACAGGCAGTTGGGAGTGCAGGGCTAGACCTTGCAGGAGCATTGGGGGGTGGGAGCGGGTGGAGAGGGCATTTTGAGAGAAGTACAAATAGGGAGTGATCGGTGAAACTAAAGGAGAGAATGAAGGTGGTAAGGGAACTTTCAGAAGGAAGGAGCAACCAGCACTGTCAAATGCTGTAGACATTAAAGAACAGGGAAAACGAGACCAGTCATCGGGTCCAGGGAATTGAGAAGGTTGTTGATGATCTGCTTGGAAGGAGGAAGAAATGATGGAACCATGGACTGTTATTAAAGTCATGGGTCAGGGATTTTTTGCAGGGAGGGAGTAAATTCTGGACATGATGATAGGCATAGCATAGAGATTACATAGAGAAAGAGAAAATGAAAACACAGAAAGAATAGGATTTACAGGAGACCAGAGCAGACAGTACAGAGTTAGCCTCAGTAATAAGGAGGGGCATTTCTTTCTTAGAGATAAGAACAGTCAATGGGAGGAGAGTTTGAAAATACGAGAAACATGTAAGGCGATGAGAGGGTTGACAGGAGAGATGAGAAGAGGTACACAGCCTATGTAGAATTCAAGGTCCTTAGAGGTTTCCAGTTCATGATCCTGAAAACTACAGTAAATTGCATGGTGAATATTCAAGTTAGCTCACAAAAATCAGAATTCCAAAATGTCTTGATTACAGGCTGAAATACTGAGGACTCTATGAAAGGGCTATTATAGGGAAATTAAAAATAATAGTAAGTGTTGCATTTTGAATAATTGTACATTTATTATTGTGCTGTTTTTTTGGTTTGTTTGTTTTTTTCTGGGAACATAAAACCAATCTTCTGGCCGTAATGGACTACAGATCTTTTTAAGCAGAGTCAAGGTACCTTGTAGGACTGTGTATGAGAATTAATTAATGACACTATCTTTTAGGTGTCAGGCACCTTATTATTACTATTTATTAAGTGGGCACAACATGTCCTTGGTGGCCTATTGATCAGTGTTATCACTTTAAAACCTGTCAGTCAGCCTAGCTGTGAATTGCCTAAAGAAAATTTAATTGTAAAATGGTTGCTAAAATAACTCATGCATGAGGAGGGAATGAATTATACCCATCAGAATTCATTTGCAGTATTAAGTCAGATTTTTCTTTTTAGAGGATTAGTTCTTCAGTGTTCACTTAAAAAATTCAAAGTAGGGCAAGCCATTTTTATCCTAATTTAAGAGCCACACAGGTGACTCACGTATTGTCTGGATTAGACTTTCTTGCCCAGCCAGATAAATATAGACCTCCTGGCCCAGTGCCTAAGCTGTGTGAATGACTGCCACGTGCATTTGGTAAGCTCCTTGTGACTTGAGAAGTTGTGAAAAGAGTGAACAGTCCTGCAGACTCATCTGAGAAGGTATTAAAAACAAAACACAAACAAAAAACCAGGCACCAGTTGTAAAGTGTTGCTGGATGAATGCCATTTATTTTTCATTTTGTGCTTGAGAGTTTTAAAAATAACTGGTTATTTTTAAAAATAACTGGTAGTAACTTCAAACAGATTCAGCTTGTCAAAATATTTGAGAAGGAAAAGGAGAGACTTCACTCCTATGGGGAGCATTGACCTAAGTCCACAGAGTACCACCCTTCCAATGCCAGGAATGTAAAATAACTCAAGTGACCCATGACCTTAGAAGTTACCGTATTATAGACCTCAGTTTACTTTTAATCAGTTTGTAAAACATTTAACAAGTACCCTCCATGAGCAAGGTCTTGTGTATGTACATTCTGGAAGCACAAACTTAAATAAGACTCAATTCTTGATTTCAGAGAACTTTATAGTATCATATTATCACATATGTGTATTGGAGGTGGTGACAAGGCATAAATATCTCCCGTTGCGGAGCACAGGCTCCGGACGCGCAGGCCCAGCGGCCACGGCTCACGGGCCCAGCCGCTCCGCGGCATGTGGGATCCTCCCAGACCGGGGCGCGAACCCGGTTCCCCTGCATCGGCAGGCGGACGCGCAACCACTGCGCCACCAGGGAAGCCCCGTGGCATAAATAATCTTAATGCAACCCAGAGTGTAATGGGTGACACAAATGAGGCCCAGAGTACTATAGAAGTTCCAAAAGGGAAGGTAATGTCTTCAATCAGGGGATCAGGAAAGTTTTGATGAAGGAGATAGTATTTAAAGTAAACCCTAAGTTACAAGGTGAACCCAAATTATGGTGGGTTAGTGAAAGGGGGAGATGGGGTGAAGTTACAGGGAACAGCAGGTGGCAACGGGAGTGAAGCATGAGGTGGAGAGAGGTGAGGGGTATGCAGTCACTCAGTCCGGCAGAAGCAAGGGGTAGGGGTAGAGAAGTCACATAAAATAACATCTGGGAGGAAGTAGGTTTGGGCCTAATTTGGAGGCTCTTAGATGCCAGAATGAGGAGTTAAGTTTTTTGAGTTGAGGAGTGGGATAAAACATGTTTCAGAAGTTTAACCAGGTGTGTATTCAGGTATGTATAAGATGGGTTAGAGGCAGAGAGAAGAGTTTGGAAGTTATTTTGATGGTCTAAATGAGAAATCACAAAGATCTAAAGGATAGTTGCTCTTTGAATTGACATAAGGAGAAGAAACAAAAACGCTGTCGATGTCAAATTTTTGTGCATTAGCTACTGATGGAGGGGAAGAAACAGGGATTGAAGATGGTGATAAGATGTTGACATTCTTTTCATCAACAGAAGTAGGTAAGTCAGGAGGAAGGGCTATTTTTTATTTGGGATCAGCTAATGTGACAAGTTTGGATTTCTGCTTCTTAAATCATAGACATGTTAGAGTTTATCAGAGATGTTCTTCCTTGAGAAGTCAACTTGGGAGCCATGGACATGGCATTGAAGGAGTAGATCAGCGTCTGAGGAGGGAGTGTGAGGATGTAGAAGAAAGTAGAGAGTGGGGTCTAGGAGCACTTCTGCAGTTAAGAAGTGAGGGGGCACCCGTGGCTGTGGGAGGAGATGGGGAGGAACCGCCAGGGAGGGAGAAGAAGAATGAAGCCAGTGGAAGAAAGTTTGCAGAAGGAGGGTACCAAGAAAAACGAAGAATGAAAAAACGTCTGTGGATTTATCCATTAGGACCTCACTGAAAGCCAGGATGCAAGAAATTCAGGGCCGAGTGGGTGTTAGGAAGATACAGCCAGTGTGTTGAGCGCTGCTCCTTTTCCCCGTCATACTCCACCATCAGCCATGGCCTGGCCTTGGCTCGAGTCCTTCTCCACAGAGAATTGTGCCAAACAAATGTAGCCGTGGGATGATACTGTTTGGCATCCTGGTATAGACTCTTCCATCTAGAGTTTTGGTAGAATAAGGTTGTAGTTTAAAAGGGAAAATGAGGTCTAGGACAGGAGAGACCTGAATGTGATTGTGACAAGGATGGAGTCAGTAGAAAAATGAGGTTGAATTATGAGAGAAAAGAACTGATAAAGGTGCGTCTTTGCAAAGTCAAGAGGGGAAGAGATTGGGTCTGGGTTTGGCTTGGCAAGAAGAGGGCCCATTTCTTCCTGAGATGTGAGGGAGAAGGTAAATAGAGTTATTTTGAAACATCTGGAAGGAAATTTGGAGCACTTGAAGTTGGATTTCTTTAGTCTTCTCAGTAAAATGTGAAATAAAGTCCTCTGTGAGAGTAAATGGGTGGGTAAGATGTAGAGCTGAGGCCTTTGAGAAAGTTCAGAATCATTGCTGAAGGTTGGGTGATTCAGGGTCAATGTGAGATGAATAAAATAAGGATTAGGCAACCTTGAGGGCCAAGTGAGGTTGAATGCCATATAGTTATAGTGACCTAGGTTATAGCTCTTTCCTTCACCTGAGGGCAGTGCTGGGCTTACCAGTGAGGTTACCTAGTACTGAGGATGAACAGAGCAGGTAAGTTGGTGAATAGGGACCTGGGAGCCGGGGGTAGTAGGGATACATTATTGACATTGTTTTAGTTTTTGTTTCTTTATTTTTTTAAAGAAATTTATATTTATTTACAAGTATAATGATTCATGCCTTGATAACAAAGAAGCAGAACCTGAAATATATTATTTTTCAGATTCTTTTCCCTTATAGGTTATTACAAAATACTGAGTATAGTTCCCTGTGCTACACAGTAGGTCCTTGCTGATTATCTGTTTTATACATAGCAGTATGTGTATGTTCATCCCAAACTCCTAATTTATCTGTCCCCTACCTTTCCCCCTTGATAACCACAAGTTTGTTTTCTGGGTCTATTTCTGATTTGTAAGTAAGTTCATTTGTATCTTTTTTTTTTTTTTTTTTAGATTCCACATATAAGCAATATCATATGATATTTGTCTTTCTCTGGCTTACTTCACTTAGTAATTTAACCTCTAGGTGCATCCATGTTGCTGCAAATAGCATTATTTCATTCTTTTTTATGGCTGAGTAATAGTCCATTGTGTGTGTGTGTGTGTGTGTGTGTGTGTGTGTGTACATACACACACCCCACGTCGTCTTTATCCATTCATCTGTCGATGGACATTTCGGTTGCTTCCATGTCTTAGCTATTGTAAATAGTGCTGCAGTGAGCATTGGGGTACACTGATGCTGTTTTTGGATGTGGCTCATTTTTTATAGACAGGATCATAGGCACTAATTGCTTTTTTCCTCCATACTCCTAGAGGCTGGCCATTGTGTGTGTGTGTGTGTGTGTGTGTGTGTGTGTGTACATACACACACCCCACGTCGTCTTTATCCATTCATCTGTCGATGGACATTTCGGTTGCTTCCATGTCTTAGCTATTGTAAATAGTGCTGCAGTGAGCATTGGGGTACACTGATGCTGTTTTTGGATGTGGCTCATTTTTTATAGACAGGATCATAGGCACTAATTGCTTTTTTCCTCCATACTCCTAGAGGCTGGCATATCAGAATTAATGTCATGAGATGGTAGAGAACAAAGAAGACATGAGAGAAAGCTATGGCTATAGAGCCAGTGGGCCCTGTTGTCCCCAGCACCACTTCCTGGCCCTTGCCTCCCAGGCCTCCCACTTCTAGTTCAGGCCCATTCAATCCCTGACCACCTTGAGCAGGACAGGGTATGTGCATACTGGGAGCTTCCGGTCTGCTGGTGGGTGGAGGTGGATTTAGTTCTGCTTCTGTACTCCCATGTCTGATACGGATGTGGTAGATCCTGGCCTTTGGGTATCCACGGACTTGTAGCCTTCCCTTGATCCCCTCGGCATTTGCAGTCTGGGCATCTGCCTCTATTTCTGCCTAGTGTTCCTCTCTGAGTTTGGGATCGTCTGGAACTCTACCTGCATGGCTGGCCCTCTGTCACCTTCCTACGTCTTCCTGGAGCCTATTCTCCAGGTACGAGAGACCTAGCTGTTGGCTGAAGTTCTGCCTTTAATGGACTGAAAACCACGAAGCTCCTTTATCCTTTTTGCCATATGGGGCTTCTTCAGATATACTGCTGATGGCCCAGGTCAGATCTGATTTCTCCTTGTCTCTTTGGACACTGAATGCTGAAGTCCCATGACTCATCTTGGGGGACAGTCTGATAGCTGGATCATCTCCACCAACCCCAGTAGACCTGCTTCCTTACAAATCTATGCTACGGAGACCTCAGTACTCCCTTGGCCAAACCTGCTCAAATGTCCATATTGAGTTGGGAAATTTAAGCTGGTGGGTTAGCAGCCAAACTAGCATTTAAGACGAGAAAAGTGGGAGGTAAAGGGAACCAGAGGGTCAGAGAACAGGAAGACTGATGGTGAGCAGAGAAATACCAATGTGAAAATCAGCATGCATCTTGAAGTCTAGAAAGATAGTATGGAACCAAAAACAAATAAAAATGAAAAAATGGACAGGGCAACAGACAAAAGACAATCAGTAACACTTGCTCTGCCCAAAACACCATTTGTCCTTCTGCTGGAGAAGAGGTTTTCTGGAGCTTGGCTTTCCTAGTGATTTCAGCTTGAATCAGGCTAGGAGAAGTGGTTAAAAAAATAAAAATAAAGGTAGATTCTGACAAAGAATCACAAGAATCTTTCATCAGTGCTTTCAAGAAGCTGTTTGCCACTGCCAATAATGGGAGAAGTCACGCTTGAAATAAAACTTTAGTGGAACGTGTTTATTCAAACCTGGGCTTACATGAACTTGATACATTTGTCCAATTTTTCCTGAGCTGCTCTCATGTCATGGCTACTTATCTGCCCGCAGGAGTAGCAATGTGCCGTGGTTCTGTAGTTTAGCATAATGAGCAGGACACAGCTGTGTTAGTAATCGTGTTGCATTCATGACCTGGGTAATCTCTTCACTAGGTGCTGCTGTCAGGAAGCGTCTTTTGGGGGTTAGGTTGCCTGGAGTTAGCATAAAGTCTACTGGCTCTGGAAGTAAATATATTTACCGTACCTGGCAGGTAATTACTGTAGTATAAGGAAAAGATCGATCGGACATATAAAACAGTGTCATTTTAAAAACACATTCCTAGTGATTGAATTCGTTGGCTAAATATCTTATTTAGCCTGAATAGTCTCTGTACTGTTCCAGGGCATTTAGCCTTGGATTATTAGATCTGTTTCTCATAGAGCTTTGCAAAAAAAAGTAACAAAAAATTTAAAATGCACCTTGGTGTTACAAAACCATCTTATACAATTTAGTTTTTTGTTTTCATCTCTTAAAAAAAAAAAAATCTGCTTTAGGGATGAAGTTGACACAGCCCTGAATAGTCATGAATCAGTACCCTGGGTTTGCGTCTTAGATCAGTCCTGTCCTTGAGTGATCTAGGGAAATTTGCAAAGCCTCTTGGAAATGCAGTTTTCTCATCTCTTAAATGAGGATAATGAAACCTCCTCCATCAGGGAGATTGTGAAGAAACCTGAGGTAGCGCTTTGAAAACCACAGGGCTGTATACGGTGCTATTCTTGGGCTAGAACTGAAACCCTGAGCCTTGCAGAGGGAAATAGGGCAGCAAGATTGGTAGTTTATAAGCTCGGGTGTTGCATCCTCTTTCCTTCCTTTATAGATGTTGTGTGCAAATCCTCCTGCATCCAAAGTGACTCAGGCAAAGCCCTGCTGCCATTCTGAACGTTCATATATCACTTAACCAAATTCATATGCTAAGATGGATCACATTTAAGCCAGTCTGAAATTCTACATGCATTCATTACAGCCCAGTGGGATCACTTTGGTTGTATTCACACAGTCTGTGCCTCATTTTAGTTAGTGCCTTTTAGTCAACGTTTACTGAGTGAACATCAAATATATATATATAAGGTATGGTGTATGACCTGGCCTCAGTTCCCAAGGACTTCCCATCTGGTGAAATGAGGAAAAAGTAGCTATAAATTTGCTGTTTGAAAAGTAGAAACAGTGCTAATGACTTGGGGCAAATTTGTGTTGTAGGTGAAATGAATTTTTGGAGCAGTCTTCATATACCCTTTAACGATGCCCTTGACTCATGTACTGTAGCTTTCAGTTGCCCAGAGATTCAACCCAAGTCACATGCTGGCCCTTCACCCTTAACCCCTTCTTAGCATCTACTGTCCTAGCTACTCTGGCATCTACTTTCCTGGCACCTAGGAAAGAGCTAATGAAAGTAATTAACCGTGCATTCACTCAGGATATACTCAATGAACATCTGCCATATACTGTGTTATAGAATTTTGGAGTATTTTGAAGCTAAGAAGAGACAACTGCATGAACCCAGTTTTACTCTAATGGTGAAATTTCCATGCCAGGAATAGGATTGTAGAGGAAATTTGAGAGGGTCAGCGAAGGTATGGGCTAGTCTCCTACAGCTGTTCAATGACCCATCCCTCTGACATGTTAAACTGAACGCTTTTAGTCTTCTTTTCGTTGTTGTTTAACTTCACTGATTTGTTGCGAATTGACTGTTATGACAGATGCCTAAGGTCAGCATAACTTTAGTTTTAATATTTCTGTTTAAGATTTTTGAAAAAATCTTTTTTCCACTTTTAATTTTTTACCACTGAGGTATAATTAATATACAACATTACTTAGTTTCAGGTGTACAGCATGATGATTTAGTATTTGTATATACATATATATATATATATATTTTTTTTTTTTTTTTTTTTTTTTTTT
>NC_041225.1:71935751-71945367 GCF_002837175.3 Physeter macrocephalus
GGGCACGAACCCGTGTCCCCTGCATCGGCAGGCGGACTCTCAACCACTGAGCCACCAGGGAAGCCCAGTATTTGTGTATGTTGCTAAATAATCAGCACAACAAGTCTAGTGTCGCTATATGTAGTTACAACATTTTTTTCTTGTGATGAGAAATTTCAAGATCTACTCTCTTAGCAACTTTCAAATATGGAACAAAGTGTTACTAACTATAGTGCCGTGCTCTACATTACATCCCCGTGACTTATTTTATAGCCGGAAGTTTGTATCTTTGGATCCCCTTTACCCATTTCACCTGCTCCCCAACCCCAGCCTCTGGCAACCACTGATCTGTTGTCTGTATCTAGGAACTTGGGGTTTGTTTGTTTTTTAATATTTCACATATAAGTTAGATCATACAGTATTTTGTCTTTCTCCGTCTTACGTCACTTAGCATAATACCCTCAAGGTCCATCCATGTTTTCGCAAATGGCAAGATTTCAGTCTTTTTTACTTAAGTCTTGATTGTGGTTTGGATAACTGAAGGGTGGGTTATTCAGGACTAACTTAATATATTGGTTTTGGATTTTTCAAAGAATTTGGTATGAACAGGAGTGCGTCGGATATTCTGAGGATTTATTTCAAGCAGAATGACAGGCTTTGCTCATAAAGACTTGCTTCACTTTTTTCTGTAACTAATTGCTAGAAATGCCTCTCTCAGTCTAATACAAAATTGGCTTTCACCCAGATTTCCTTAGTTACTAAGGGTTTTTCTGCGTGCGAAGCCCAGGACTGGGCAATTAGGTGCTGTTGGATAAACTGGTGTAACTCAAATACCCCCAGGTAATCAAGGGTTGTCTTCACCTCCCCAGGAGATGCTCATCCCCAATAGTGGCCATCAATAAACAATCCACACGTTGTTAAGGGTTCATTAAATTCTCTGTGGTGTCTGGTACCCAGTGGCAGAGAGACTTGTGAGATTTGTGAGAGACTGCAGCAGATTCAGACCTTGTGTTCAAAGTAGGGTTAAGGCAGGGCATTGCTGTCTCTTGCTTCTCAGTATTATGCTTTCCGGTAGAGTCATCACAGGCAAGATCCATGGCACAGAGAATGTCTATATGATGCCAGCACAACAGCTTACAAATAGAAAATTTAAGGACTCGGCCACGTGTCTCTAAATGGGGCATTTGGTTTGCCCACTTCTCCCCTGACTAGATCATTCCATTACTTTGGCAAAGTATAACTACAGCTTCAATTATAATGCTTGGAAAATAAGAGACGCCTCAGAGAACATTTTTTTTTTTCAAGACCACTTAAAGCGTTGATTAACAAAGAGACCAGCAGAGACCAGATGAATACTTAGTTCAGAATAGCACTAGAAATACTGCAAGCAGCACAAAGCAAGTGAAAGTACTTAATTAGAGTGTGTAAAACTTGACCTTTGCTGGACACTATGACATTTTGTAGAAATGCAGCATAATCCAGAGGCACAGGGTTTCCATAGAGAGCCCAGCAGCCTTGGGATTGCTTAGTCCTGGCGCATAAGGGGAGTTGATGACCCGGGGCTCTTTGTCTTCACTGCCTTGCACACTCAGACAGCTTCTAGATAGTGTTAGTCTCTGTAAGTTTTAGTAAGAAATTCTTCTTTAATACTTGAATGAATGTTTGGAGACAAGCAGAATAATTTACTCTTGGGGTTTTGTTTCCTTTGGGAGAATATTCTATGTAATTGAATCAGGACACCACCTTGAAATTCACAGAGTTCCCAATCCCTTCTCCCTCTACACCTACCTTCTCAGGTGAGTAGAGTGATGCTCCAAGGTAAGTTCCTGGCTCCATGGAGCCCTGGCTGGGAAAATTCCAAGTGCGTTCCTGAGTTTGCACTCGAGCTGTATATTGGGTGGTCCCATGGATGAGCCTCCTGGATGTGAAGGTGTGTGAGTGTGTGTTCTTGCGAGTGTGAGAGAGAGAGTGTATGTCTGGTGTATGGGAGGAATGTGTGTTGGCGAGAGATGAGTAGGATGGTGCAGACACCTTAGCAGCCTTCTTCCTGCAGTGGAGAGCATGGCTCTTGGGAAATGTGAACTGGTTCATTCTCCTTGTACAGTGGGGCACACAGGATGATTTATGAGGGACTCCTTCTCAGCCCCTTTTTCCTGAGTTCTTTTCATCTCCCCCAGTTTACAAACTGAAACACTGGACTGCCCTGAGTTTCAATACTTTAGCCTCTTCCCTTTTCCATTTCCCCTCATTCCGTAGATGATTTCCTCCTATCTCGTGTCACTCATACAGTCTTTAGATCATTTCTATGCTTTCAACTTTCAAATTTTATTTACAGCTTGAACCTCTCTTCCGGAATTCCAGGTTCCTGTATCTAACTGCCTATTTGATATTTCTTCTTGAGTATACAGTAGGTTTTCAAACTTGTCCAGAACCAAAGTTCTGATATCCTCATCTCCCCAGAACCCACCCCTTGGGCTGCCTGACCCATCTTCATAGAAAGCAACACTACTTTTTCTGTTTCTCAGACCAGGAACCCACGAGTCACCTTTGACTTTCACATCCTATCTTCCTCTGAAATTTCATATCCAAACTGCCAGCAAATCCTCTCATCTCTGTTTTCAAAACATACCCAGAATCCATCCACTTTCCCTGCCTACCCTAATAGCACCCTGGTCTGAGCCACCATGATTTCTCTCCTGGAGTATTGCAGTAGCTTCCTAACTGGTCTCCCTGCATGGACCCTTGCTCCCCACTGTCTCTTCTTCACGCAGAAGCCAGAGTGAGCCTGCCATTATATCACTCTTCTGTTTGTAACCCTCCTAATTGCTTCCCTTCTTACAGTCTGAAAGCAGTCCTTAAAGAACTAAAAAGGCAGCCCCTCTGTGATCTGGCCCCGCTTTTGCTCTGATCTCACCTCCCAACCCACTTCACCTCACTTACTTCCCTCCAGGCCATCCTTGCATACTTGCTCTTCAGTCACACCCAGTATGCTTTTGCCTCAGGACCTTTGCATGTACTATTCCCTCTTTTTTTTTTTTTTTTTTTTTTTTTGCGGTACGCGGGCCTCTCACTGCTGTGGCCTCTCCCATTGCGGAGCACAGGCTCCGGACGCGCAGGCTCAGTGGTCATGGCTCACGGGCCCAGCCGCTCCGTGGTATGTGGGATCTTCCCGGACCGGGGCACGAACCCGTGTCCCCCTGCGTCGGCAGGCGGACTCTCAACCACTGCGCCACCAGGGAAGCCCCCTCTGCCTTTTACCTTTAGGTGTTTTGCATGATTTAGGCCCTTGTTTAGATCTCTGGTAAAATGTCACCTCTTCAAAGAAGCCTTCCTGGACTTGCCTATGACACAATGGCTTCCTCTTCGTGGTGTTACTTCTGTCCCTTACCTTCCTCTATTTTTCTCCATAGTGCATACCACTATGTGAGCTTAATCCACCGGAATGCCAGTTGGGGCGGTGGTGGGGGGGGCGTGCATTGCTTATGAGTGCTGCTGGCACTCCCAAGTCTTACTCAAGGAGTAGGAAGAGGGAAAGGGAGAAAAGAAGAGGTATTGGAAGGAAAGGACAAGCTCTAGAAAGAAAAGCTGTCCTGTGATGCCACTTTGTCAGCAGTGTCAAAGTTGCCTATACTTGAATCAACTTCCTGGAGTCATCCCTTCTGTGAGGACAGTTCTACTAACACAGCTACCAGAGAAGATTAACCATAATGTATATGAACTGAATTGAAGAAAGCCTTGGAATTTATAATTTAGGGTTCATGACTTAACATTTTCACTGAGGGTCTTCCTGGGCTCAGCAGCTTCCTGAATCCTGTTGTTCACGTTTCTCTGTCCCTTTGCCTTACTGTGGTTGCTGTTGTCACCACTTATAGCCCCGACCCTTAGTTACATCCTCTTCTTTAAGAAGCACTGTTAGCAAGTTGTCCAGATGAGGATGTTTAAGATACATTAGCAGTTAGTTAAGCCTTCTCTACTGTTATATGAAAAATAGGATAAAGACCATTTACATTAAATAGGGTGGAGTATGATTTGCTTTAAATAAAGAGTATCTGAGAACAAGACCTTTGAAGATTTCTCTGTTTGTGACTCTCCGTGTGCTTGCACACATGAAGACAGCCTTAGCTTTTTAAAAAAATATACAATGTAGAGATAGTGTAATGTGTAATTATGGACAATGAAATATGTCCATGGGCCTGGTTTGTGGTATTTCCAACCGCGAAGTGGAAGCTGTTCTAAAATGGAACAGTTTTCACCGACCCTAAATATAGAGATGAACTCCTCCTCCACCACCCCCCAGACCCATTTTCCTGCCAGTTCGCACCGTCCCCAGCCAAGGCTACAGCATAGGATTCAAGCGGCCAGCTCCCCGGGCAGATCTCTTTAACAACCACAACTACTATTTCTGCTCCTTTTTTTTTTTAAACAAAAAATGCAGATCTTTGAAAAGATTGATCAAACCTCTTAGGAATGATAGTGTTTCAAATGCTTAGGGTCTTTTTACATATGGTGCACACCTAAATAATTTGAATGATATTTTGATCCACGTGGTTTTTGATTCTTCCTCAGAAAGGTAATTGGTGTATTAATCCCAGTGCACAGACCCTCACCTTCACTCTGACCGGGACCAGAGGGGACGGATGTGAGACACCAGCATGGCTCGGGTGTGCTGGCACCCAGGGAGAGCCTGGGGGGCTTTGGTGTAGGTTTACTGAGTGCTCACAGCCGTCATGGAACGTAAAAGTGGCTGTGTTTTACACGGCTAACCTCAGAAGACAATCAAGTAGACCCATATTTCACTGGAAACACTAGGGAGTGGGATTCAGTGCAATTAAGGACTATTTTGAACCCCCACCACCCCGAAATACACTTACAATAAACTTAATTAGCCAAAAATCGAACTATCAGGATTTAGAAATATCTGGACTTTCTCCTCGAACATAGTTTAAAGAAACAGGCTAAATGGTAGTGGTATTAGAGCCAGTGCTGTTTGGTGTGAAGTTTGGTAGGCTCAGAAGTCTTAATGTCAATGATTTTTCCTAAAAATAAATTTGAAGGATAAATCTCATAGACTTTATACGCTGACTCTTCTGTATGAAGGTTAAACGATGCCCTTGAAGCGTTATATACAAATTAAAGGAAATGTTAGATCCAATTATGCTTTTCATACAAGTCGGGTTAATGTATTCATTATTTTTTGGAAGATTTACATGAGCTCTTCAGGTTAACATTAAGTCAAATTTCGAAGTTTTGGGGTTTTCACATATATATCAGGAATGACATTCAGTTATCCTATGGAATGTTGAAAACAAGGATCTACCATGCTGAGGCAGATCCAGGTTTTATGGGACCTGAAACACAAAATTTTGGAGGACCTCTTAAAGGAAGAACAACAGATTGAGTACAAATGAACTCTTTAGAATGAGAAAAGAAATAACAACAAATTATAAATTTAAAAAAAAAAAAAAAAAAAAAAGAGGGCTTCCCTGGTGGCGCAGTGGTACCACCATTATTATATAAATAGCCAGAAAAATTATGTAATATTTTAATTGCCTGTTGTCTGATTTTCAAAAAACATTTTTGGCTGCATGGTCTTTGATCACTTCACACAGTAATGATTTTTGTAATATTTTCTACGGAGAGCTTAGATAATTGTCTTCCCTTTATCAGGGTTGATTGGACTTTGTTTTTTATTGTTAGTTTAGAAAAATTGTAGATTTTATTAGCAATGTCATATATCTTTTAGCACAGCTGTCAAATTTGGGAAACTCATGTTTCTTTCACAGAAGATCTCTTTCTCTAAGATTTGGAAGACTTTTCCGTAGAGTGATTTCTGGCTCTGAACACTTATTTTAAGCTTTGTTTTCTCCTTCCACACCCCATTTCTTTTTGGTGCTGGGCAACGTAGGCTACATTTACTTTGCAATGCCTGGCGCTGCACCTTTGGGTCATGACGCAGGGGGAACTGGGACCGTGTATGGCAGGAGTGTTCCTGGAAGCCATTTTTCCCCCAGGACCCCTAGTAATAACTTACCTCACACAGAAGCACATAAATGTATCCTCCTAAATCCCAGCTAAATGTACTCCCAACTCAGTTTCTCCTTATCTGGATCCCAACATGCCCATAGGTGTTACCACACCACCTGTCAGGGTGTTTGTGTTTGACAGGGTGTGTGAAGGGGGAAAAATTGGAGTAGAAGGAAGCAATCTTAGTGGTAGTGGTAACAGATCTCACTTTTGCAGAATTGACAAAAGCCTAAGTCTGTTATCAACACATTGCTAGGGCTCCTCCCAAGTCCTTGGAAGAGGCCCATGTGAGTGAGAGTCCGAAAGCTTAAGCTTCATTATCATCACAGTAAATTTGCCTTTGCTAATAAGTATTGATGATTCATCAGATCCATCACCAAGAGTGATCCCCAGAGGAAAAGTATGGCACTTTGCCTCACCAGCAACACCAGTCCCCAGGGTCACATTCAGTCCTCATAATTTAAGCGTGTGATTGAAAATCTCCTAGTATTTAATTGATGCTGTCTTACTCCTCCCATTAGCACCACCCCACTAAAAAAGTACCAAGAAAGAAAGCCTTTTTTTTTTAAAGTGAGGAGATATATATTATTTGTGTATGTTGCTAAATAATCAGCACAACAAGTCTAGTGTCGCTATATGTAGTTACAACATTTTTTTCTTGTGATGAGAAATTTCAAGATCTACTCTCTTAGCAACTTTCAAATATGGAACAAAGTGTTACTAACTATAGTGCCGTGCTCTACATTACATCCCCGTGACTTATTTTATAGCCGGAAGTTTGTATCTTTGGATCCCCTTTACCCATTTCACCTGCTCCCCAACCCCAGCCTCTGGCAACCACTGATCTGTTGTCTGTATCTAGGAACTTGGGGTTTGTTTGTTTTTTAATATTTCACATATAAGTTAGATCATACAGTATTTTGTCTTTCTCCGTCTTACGTCACTTAGCATAATACCCTCAAGGTCCATCCATGTTTTCGCAAATGGCAAGATTTCAGTCTTTTTTACTTAAGTCTTGATTGTGGTTTGGATAACTGAAGGGTGGGTTATTCAGGACTAACTTAATATATTGGTTTTGGATTTTTCAAAGAATTTGGTATGAACAGGAGTGCGTCGGATATTCTGAGGATTTATTTCAAGCAGAATGACAGGCTTTGCTCATAAAGACTTGCTTCACTTTTTTCTGTAACTAATTGCTAGAAATGCCTCTCTCAGTCTAATACAAAATTGGCTTTCACCCAGATTTCCTTAGTTACTAAGGGTTTTTCTGCGTGCGAAGCCCAGGACTGGGCAATTAGGTGCTGTTGGATAAACTGGTGTAACTCAAATACCCCCAGGTAATCAAGGGTTGTCTTCACCTCCCCAGGAGATGCTCATCCCCAATAGTGGCCATCAATAAACAATCCACACGTTGTTAAGGGTTCATTAAATTCTCTGTGGTGTCTGGTACCCAGTGGCAGAGAGACTTGTGAGATTTGTGAGAGACTGCAGCAGATTCAGACCTTGTGTTCAAAGTAGGGTTAAGGCAGGGCATTGCTGTCTCTTGCTTCTCAGTATTATGCTTTCCGGTAGAGTCATCACAGGCAAGATCCATGGCACAGAGAATGTCTATATGATGCCAGCACAACAGCTTACAAATAGAAAATTTAAGGACTCGGCCACGTGTCTCTAAATGGGGCATTTGGTTTGCCCACTTCTCCCCTGACTAGATCATTCCATTACTTTGGCAAAGTATAACTACAGCTTCAATTATAATGCTTGGAAAATAAGAGACGCCTCAGAGAACATTTTTTTTTTTCAAGACCACTTAAAGCGTTGATTAACAAAGAGACCAGCAGAGACCAGATGAATACTTAGTTCAGAATAGCACTAGAAATACTGCAAGCAGCACAAAGCAAGTGAAAGTACTTAATTAGAGTGTGTAAAACTTGACCTTTGCTGGACACTATGACATTTTGTAGAAATGCAGCATAATCCAGAGGCACAGGGTTTCCATAGAGAGCCCAGCAGCCTTGGGATTGCTTAGTCCTGGCGCATAAGGGGAGTTGATGACCCGGGGCTCTTTGTCTTCACTGCCTTGCACACTCAGACAGCTTCTAGATAGTGTTAGTCTCTGTAAGTTTTAGTAAGAAATTCTTCTTTAATACTTGAATGAATGTTTGGAGACAAGCAGAATAATTTACTCTTGGGGTTTTGTTTCCTTTGGGAGAATATTCTATGTAATTGAATCAGGACACCACCTTGAAATTCACAGAGTTCCCAATCCCTTCTCCCTCTACACCTACCTTCTCAGGTGAGTAGAGTGATGCTCCAAGGTAAGTTCCTGGCTCCATGGAGCCCTGGCTGGGAAAATTCCAAGTGCGTTCCTGAGTTTGCACTCGAGCTGTATATTGGGTGGTCCCATGGATGAGCCTCCTGGATGTGAAGGTGTGTGAGTGTGTGTTCTTGCGAGTGTGAGAGAGAGAGTGTATGTCTGGTGTATGGGAGGAATGTGTGTTGGCGAGAGATGAGTAGGATGGTGCAGACACCTTAGCAGCCTTCTTCCTGCAGTGGAGAGCATGGCTCTTGGGAAATGTGAACTGGTTCATTCTCCTTGTACAGTGGGGCACACAGGATGATTTATGAGGGACTCCTTCTCAGCCCCTTTTTCCTGAGTTCTTTTCATCTCCCCCAGTTTACAAACTGAAACACTGGACTGCCCTGAGTTTCAATACTTTAGCCTCTTCCCTTTTCCATTTCCCCTCATTCCGTAGATGATTTCCTCCTATCTCGTGTCACTCATACAGTCTTTAGATCATTTCTATGCTTTCAACTTTCAAATTTTATTTACAGCTTGAACCTCTCTTCCGGAATTCCAGGTTCCTGTATCTAACTGCCTATTTGATATTTCTTCTTGAGTATACAGTAGGTTTTCAAACTTGTCCAGAACCAAAGTTCTGATATCCTCATCTCCCCAGAACCCACCCCTTGGGCTGCCTGACCCATCTTCATAGAAAGCAACACTACTTTTTCTGTTTCTCAGACCAGGAACCCACGAGTCACCTTTGACTTTCACATCCTATCTTCCTCTGAAATTTCATATCCAAACTGCCAGCAAATCCTCTCATCTCTGTTTTCAAAACATACCCAGAATCCATCCACTTTCCCTGCCTACCCTAATAGCACCCTGGTCTGAGCCACCATGATTTCTCTCCTGGAGTATTGCAGTAGCTTCCTAACTGGTCTCCCTGCATGGACCCTTGCTCCCCACTGTCTCTTCTTCACGCAGAAGCCAGAGTGAGCCTGCCATTATATCACTCTTCTGTTTGTAACCCTCCTAATTGCTTCCCTTCTTACAGTCTGAAAGCAGTCCTTAAAGAACTAAAAAGGCAGCCCCTCTGTGATCTGGCCCCGCTTTTGCTCTGATCTCACCTCCCAACCCACTTCACCTCACTTACTTCCCTCCAGGCCATCCTTGCATACTTGCTCTTCAGTCACACCCAGTATGCTTTTGCCTCAGGACCTTTGCATGTACTATTCCCTCTTTTTTTTTTTTTTTTTTTTTGCGGTACGCGGGCCTCTCACTGCTGTGGCCTCTCCCATTGCGGAGCACAGGCTCCGGACGCGCAGGCTC
>NC_041225.1:71947703-71953978 GCF_002837175.3 Physeter macrocephalus
TGGGCCTGCGCGGCCGGAGCCTGTGCTCCGCAACGGGAGAGGCCACAACAGTGAGAGGCCCGCGTACTGAAAAAAAAAAAAAAAAAAAAGACAGATACCACCATTATTATATAAATAGCCAGAAAAATTATGTAATATTTTAATTGCCTGTTGTCTGATTTTCAAAAAACATTTTTGGCTGCATGGTCTTTGATCACTTCACACAGTAATGATTTTTGTAATATTTTCTACGGAGAGCTTAGATAATTGTCTTCCCTTTATCAGGGTTGATTGGACTTTGTTTTTTATTGTTAGTTTAGAAAAATTGTAGATTTTATTAGCAATGTCATATATCTTTTAGCACAGCTGTCAAATTTGGGAAACTCATGTTTCTTTCACAGAAGATCTCTTTCTCTAAGATTTGGAAGACTTTTCCGTAGAGTGATTTCTGGCTCTGAACACTTATTTTAAGCTTTGTTTTCTCCTTCCACACCCCATTTCTTTTTGGTGCTGGGCAACGTAGGCTACATTTACTTTGCAATGCCTGGCGCTGCACCTTTGGGTCATGACGCAGGGGGAACTGGGACCGTGTATGGCAGGAGTGTTCCTGGAAGCCATTTTTCCCCCAGGACCCCTAGTAATAACTTACCTCACACAGAAGCACATAAATGTATCCTCCTAAATCCCAGCTAAATGTACTCCCAACTCAGTTTCTCCTTATCTGGATCCCAACATGCCCATAGGTGTTACCACACCACCTGTCAGGGTGTTTGTGTTTGACAGGGTGTGTGAAGGGGGAAAAATTGGAGTAGAAGGAAGCAATCTTAGTGGTAGTGGTAACAGATCTCACTTTTGCAGAATTGACAAAAGCCTAAGTCTGTTATCAACACATTGCTAGGGCTCCTCCCAAGTCCTTGGAAGAGGCCCATGTGAGTGAGAGTCCGAAAGCTTAAGCTTCATTATCATCACAGTAAATTTGCCTTTGCTAATAAGTATTGATGATTCATCAGATCCATCACCAAGAGTGATCCCCAGAGGAAAAGTATGGCACTTTGCCTCACCAGCAACACCAGTCCCCAGGGTCACATTCAGTCCTCATAATTTAAGCGTGTGATTGAAAATCTCCTAGTATTTAATTGATGCTGTCTTACTCCTCCCATTAGCACCACCCCACTAAAAAAGTACCAAGAAAGAAAGCCTTTTTTTTTTTTAAAGTGAGGAGATATATATATATATATTTTTTTTTTTTTTTTTTTTTTTTTTTTTTTAAGAGAGGATAAGATGGAGTTAACACCCTTTCATTCCCTTGGGTTATCTCAGATGATCCATTACCAGAAACAGCACTATTAGATTTTTTCCTTCCACATTAGCTTTGCTGGTGATTTGTCTGCTAAATGATTTCTCACAGTAATGGCATTGTCAGGCTAAGTGAGTGTCAGATTCATTTTGTGCAGAAATAGTCTGTCAAGTATACCCCACCTGTTTTCATTCCACTGCAGGAATTAAGATCTTGGTGGGTGAATGTATACATGTGTTTGTGTCCATTGGGACTGGCTAATTTGCCCCTTTCCATTGCATTAATTAGTGGTAGAATACAGATAGGTTGGATTTCTTAGTGATTGGAAATTGACAAAATTTCAAGAATTGTGGAGGAATTAGCACTGTTTTTATAAGTAGTATTCATATAATATCATAATTTGATAGCAAAGAACAATACCTTAAAAATAGTTTATTCTCCTATTAATTCACTAGGTATCTGAAGGCTGATTTTTAAGAGTCCGGGTAATTGAGTAGAATGTTAACTGCCGCTCAGATTTCCAAAGAAAATGTGATCATAAAATACCAAAGAGCAAGAAAAGCTTTGAATGAAATAGTATCCTACCATTTCCATTTAAACGGCGGGGATGAAAAGTAACCTATACTTTGTAGATATCTGCAATATTATGTCAATTACTGTGTACCCATGAGCATAGTTGATTTTCCACTTAAATCAAGAACTGTTAAACCTAGAGGACTTATTTTTGTAGTTGTTTTTACAAGTTCAAATTAATTTTAACAATTTCCCGTTTTAATTTTTTTTGCTATTTTAATGTGCATTGCGTATTGTAATGGCTCCGAAAGATTGGCTTTGCGTTGTGTTTAGATGGAGGTCGAGGGATTTAGAAGCATTCCGAAATCAGCACTAAAGATAAAGGTGATTAATTTAGGAACTCAAGGCAGGCAGGGTCCATATGATGCTTCCCAGACAGTCTATGTAGTCCACCGGGGGAAACTACTGATTTATCACTGGTTCAAGTAGGCTTTGATGTGACGGAGTGCTTGTTCTGTTTTACGTACTCTAATTGATAATTGCTGTATTATTTTTCTGAATCCTCACAACTCTTTGAATTAGGATTTATTATCTCCATTTTCCAGATGAGGAAATAGGCTTAAGGAGTTGCAGTAATTCACTCAAGATCCCACAGCTATTAAGTGGCAGGGCTGGAATTGAATCCAGGTCTATCTGGCTCCAATGTGTAATCCATTAGTAGTATACTACATCACCTCTTCGATAGGATTTACTAAACTGGAGTTGTGAGGCTAGAATCAGATTTGGGTCAGATGTGGGTCACTTTTGAGGAGCTGCACATTTTGATGAGGAACTGGTCTTCAGCAAAGATAAGAATAATTTGAGTAGTGAATGACTGTTGGACAGAGCACAGTGGGAGAATTGGTAGATTCTGTGTGTGCTAAGGCAAACACAGGATTGGACCAGACAGCGAAGCTGTGGTGGAGAGGAGCAGACAGGTATCATTGGCTAGGCTGGCCGGACTCAGACACCAAGAAGGCAAGAGTGCTAACTAGAAGTAGGAGGCATTGTATTTGAAACAGAGCTTCTTTCTGCCCTATTTTATACAGCCTGTTTGCTTCGGGTCCACAGACCCTACATGGCCGGTGTCACAGGTATGCAGGTGAGGTTCAGGGCAGAGATGCTGGGGGTTGCCTTATAAAGAGAAAAGCAAGTGATAGTAAGTCCTTCAGTTTTTTTCTCCTGGAAAAAACTTCTCCTGATCCATCATTCTGTCCCAAAGTTTGGACCAGTTAGGGGGTCTCTGTTGCTGAACAACTGTGTGTCTGATGGGAGGTGAGTCACAGAGACAAGGGCAGGCATTTCCTCTGGGAGGGTGAGAAGCCTCAGATCAGGACGCTTCAGATACAGCATAACGACAGTGTGCTCAGGGGCATAAATATATCAGATCTGGGCCATTTCTATCAGTGGCAGGCCATCCCTGTCCAGGTCCCTGCTGTCTTTGACAAATGATGGCATTGATGACATGGAGAGAAAGGTGCAAGTTATGCACCATTTAGATTTGTGAACTTCCTTCAGGTCTTCTTCCAATTTCTGCCTGAACCTGGTTGGAAGCTAAGAGGAGTGGGTGCGGTGGGGTTTCATTTCTAAATATGTTAGCCAGGCTGTGTGTGTGAGGCTAATATGACAGTCCTGGGCTTTGGACACAATTTAATATGACAAGTTGACCACTTGGTTTTTTCTCTTCTCACCTTCTCCACCCAAACTACTACCAAACACTAGTAAAGTTATTAAATGATATTAATCCCCAAGGCTAAGGAATATTTTCTCCCATTCTGAGGGTTATCTTTTCGTCTTGTTTATGGCTTCCTTGGCTGTGCAAAAGCTAAAGAAAATGGGATGGGGGCATCAGTGGATAGTAGACATTCATAAAGTTGAGCAAGATCAGAAGCAGAAAGAGGAGTGGTAACCAACTTCGCAAAACTGAGGAAGCGACCACCTACCATCTTACAAAGGGGTATACTGACCAGAAGCAAGTAGATTTCATCTTATAGAACCTAAGGGTCTTAGAAGTAGTAGAAACTACAGATGGTTGCAGAGTGATAGGTCTGAAAACTGCCAAAGTACTGTTGTTTAGAAGGTTCATAAGGTTGAACTAAAAGGACCAATGCAAAATTTACCTTTAGGTGTTTTGCATGATTTAGGCCCTTGTTTAGATCTCTGGTAAAATGTCACCTCTTCAAAGAAGCCTTCCTGGACTTGCCTATGACACAATGGCTTCCTCTTCGTGGTGTTACTTCTGTCCCTTACCTTCCTCTATTTTTCTCCATAGTGCATACCACTATGTGAGCTTAATCCACCGGAATGCCAGTTGGGGCGGTGGTGGGGGGGGCGTGCATTGCTTATGAGTGCTGCTGGCACTCCCAAGTCTTACTCAAGGAGTAGGAAGAGGGAAAGGGAGAAAAGAAGAGGTATTGGAAGGAAAGGACAAGCTCTAGAAAGAAAAGCTGTCCTGTGATGCCACTTTGTCAGCAGTGTCAAAGTTGCCTATACTTGAATCAACTTCCTGGAGTCATCCCTTCTGTGAGGACAGTTCTACTAACACAGCTACCAGAGAAGATTAACCATAATGTATATGAACTGAATTGAAGAAAGCCTTGGAATTTATAATTTAGGGTTCATGACTTAACATTTTCACTGAGGGTCTTCCTGGGCTCAGCAGCTTCCTGAATCCTGTTGTTCACGTTTCTCTGTCCCTTTGCCTTACTGTGGTTGCTGTTGTCACCACTTATAGCCCCGACCCTTAGTTACATCCTCTTCTTTAAGAAGCACTGTTAGCAAGTTGTCCAGATGAGGATGTTTAAGATACATTAGCAGTTAGTTAAGCCTTCTCTACTGTTATATGAAAAATAGGATAAAGACCATTTACATTAAATAGGGTGGAGTATGATTTGCTTTAAATAAAGAGTATCTGAGAACAAGACCTTTGAAGATTTCTCTGTTTGTGACTCTCCGTGTGCTTGCACACATGAAGACAGCCTTAGCTTTTTAAAAAAATATACAATGTAGAGATAGTGTAATGTGTAATTATGGACAATGAAATATGTCCATGGGCCTGGTTTGTGGTATTTCCAACCGCGAAGTGGAAGCTGTTCTAAAATGGAACAGTTTTCACCGACCCTAAATATAGAGATGAACTCCTCCTCCACCACCCCCCAGACCCATTTTCCTGCCAGTTCGCACCGTCCCCAGCCAAGGCTACAGCATAGGATTCAAGCGGCCAGCTCCCCGGGCAGATCTCTTTAACAACCACAACTACTATTTCTGCTCCTTTTTTTTTTTAAACAAAAAATGCAGATCTTTGAAAAGATTGATCAAACCTCTTAGGAATGATAGTGTTTCAAATGCTTAGGGTCTTTTTACATATGGTGCACACCTAAATAATTTGAATGATATTTTGATCCACGTGGTTTTTGATTCTTCCTCAGAAAGGTAATTGGTGTATTAATCCCAGTGCACAGACCCTCACCTTCACTCTGACCGGGACCAGAGGGGACGGATGTGAGACACCAGCATGGCTCGGGTGTGCTGGCACCCAGGGAGAGCCTGGGGGGCTTTGGTGTAGGTTTACTGAGTGCTCACAGCCGTCATGGAACGTAAAAGTGGCTGTGTTTTACACGGCTAACCTCAGAAGACAATCAAGTAGACCCATATTTCACTGGAAACACTAGGGAGTGGGATTCAGTGCAATTAAGGACTATTTTGAACCCCCCCCCCGAAATACACTTACAATAAACTTAATTAGCCAAAAATCGAACTATCAGGATTTAGAAATATCTGGACTTTCTCCTCGAACATAGTTTAAAGAAACAGGCTAAATGGTAGTGGTATTAGAGCCAGTGCTGTTTGGTGTGAAGTTTGGTAGGCTCAGAAGTCTTAATGTCAATGATTTTTCCTAAAAATAAATTTGAAGGATAAATCTCATAGACTTTATACGCTGACTCTTCTGTATGAAGGTTAAACGATGCCCTTGAAGCGTTATATACAAATTAAAGGAAATGTTAGATCCAATTATGCTTTTCATACAAGTCGGGTTAATGTATTCATTATTTTTTGGAAGATTTACATGAGCTCTTCAGGTTAACATTAAGTCAAATTTCGAAGTTTTGGGGTTTTCACATATATATCAGGAATGACATTCAGTTATCCTATGGAATGTTGAAAACAAGGATCTACCATGCTGAGGCAGATCCAGGTTTTATGGGACCTGAAACACAAAATTTTGGAGGACCTCTTAAAGGAAGAACAACAGATTGAGTACAAATGAACTCTTTAGAATGAGAAAAGAAATAACAACAAATTATAAATTTAAAAAAAAAAAAAAAAAAAAAAGAGGGCTTCCCTGGTGGCGCAGTGGTTGAGAGTCCTCCTGCCGATGCAGGGGACGCGGCTTCGTGCCCCGGTCCGGGAAGATCCCACATGCCGCGGAGCGGCTGGGCCCGTGAGC
>NC_041225.1:71957774-71959983 GCF_002837175.3 Physeter macrocephalus
AGGACCAATGCAAAAAAAAAAAAAAAAAAAAGTGCACAGCGTCAATATAAGTGTCCTGGTAGCTGTTAGAAAAATCCAGTTGATAGGAAAAATTTGAACAAAATGACTGATAAACTTAGCCTCATTGACATAGATAGAATATTAAAATGTGCAACTAAAGAATATGCATTCTTTATTATATTCCTTCATATACAGTGTTATATACATTTTTCACAAATGAACATGGAACATTTACCAAAATGAGAACCGATTTCTCATTACATTGAAGCCATTGAAATCCACAGGCCCAAAATGCCTGTCAGAACAAGACAACAGGCCCAAAGTGGACTTATGCTACTCCCCATGTTACCAAACCCAGAGTTGACTTAATTACACTTTTGGCCTCTCCCAGAAGTGGAATTTTGGACCAATCAGTCAGGAGCTACCTGATCAGCCCTACTGAGGTAGTCTGCCTGGTAGACCCTTGTCATCCCCTAAAGGAAAATGACCTTGCCACAGCCAATCCCCTTTCTGCTAGTATAACTTCCTTGTCCTACTCCCTTCTGCCTATAAAAACCTTACATTTTGTACAGCTCCTCAGAGCTCCTGTCTTTCTGCTAGATGGGATGCTGCCTAATTCATGAATCATTGAATAAGGCCAAGAATATCTTTAAAATTTACTCTTTTGAATTTTGTTATTTAATAGTATATTCTCCAATAACAGTAGAATTATATTAAAAATTCAAAGAAATTTATAACTAGAAAACACCCAAATAATTTTGACATTAGACAGTAATATTTCAGCTTTTGGAATAAGATTACCAAATGCAATGTCCTCCAGCCAAAGTTAAACCAGGAATATACTTGTAGTTGAATAAGTCGAATTTATTACTCATTGTAGCGAGAGAGAATGTACCTCACGGGGAACCATGGGATATCTTAGTTAGATGGTATTAAAAAATATTTATTGTAGAATTTAGGGTTGTATTACATGATTTTATGGAACGTTTATGGAAGTATGTGCTTGCTCTGGATCCAGACGCTGTCAGAAAATGGAGCTAATTCTGTTATTGGGTATCTTAATAAATCTTACCTAAGAGGCAAGACTAGACTGAGACTAAAGCTATAATTGGTAAAGAAGCAACAATTTCATCTTTGCCAGGATAGGGGACTCTTTGGTAGTTTGCGGCTTGGACAGTATTCATGTCCTGTCTCTTTCCAGACTTGATTACAGAGTAGAATGTTTTGATCTACCATGGGCACTGGGTGTTCTTGTCCAATATTAACCTTCAATGGAATTGTTTATGTTTATCAGGAGAACACTAAGGCCTGTATGTGAGGACTAGGCCAGCTTGTAGCAACACCAGTCTAGCTGATAGACTTGACAGGCACCCAGATGTCAGGAGCTGCTTCTTTCTTTCTTGGGGAATTGAAATAAAACTGTACATCAGTTTTGGGGAAAGTGATATATTTACTATTATTGAGCTTTCCAATCCATGATCAAAGGTGTATCAGTCGAATTATTTAGCTTTCCTTAATTTTTCTCAGGGTTCGTTTTCTCTTTGTGTTTTTCCATAGAGAAGTTTTGTTCATATTTTGTTAGATGTCCTCCTAGATATTTGATTTTATTTGATTCTATTGTAAATGGTTTCATTTAAAATTTTTATTAAATTTTTATTGACATGTTTGTTGCTATATGTAGAAATAAAATTGAATTTTAAAAGTGGAAAAAGGCTCATAAGGAAGAGGGAGTTTTGAGATCCTTGGCCCCTCTCTACATAACATGGTCATGTGATACTCTTCTCACCAGCCTCCCATCTCTCTTTCATAGAACTGAGGTTCTTCTTTTGAGAAGTCAACTGGGAAGCTCTGTACTCAGGGGTATCATGTATACAGCAGAGGGCAAAGATAAATCACAGGGTTGAAAACAAGGAGATTCAGTAAATCTATTCAGTACGTACTCCTGAGGCAGGAGAGCAGAAAATTGGTGTCTTGAGAAACAGAATGACTCCTGGATGGAAAGATTTCCAGATCCTTACATTTGAGAGTCTCTCTAAAAAAAATAAAAAAATCTTCTCTCTGATTCCTCTTCAGTGAAGCCTCCAGGCAACATGCCCAGCCCATATCTTCCAAGCTTCTACTTGTAAATATGAATACGCAAGCAAAGATCACAAGCATTAGAGGAAAGCTTTCAACGTGGAAGAAGCACTGATATGAACAAATTGAAAAA
>NC_041225.1:71961578-71966591 GCF_002837175.3 Physeter macrocephalus
GAGAGGATAAGATGGAGTTAACACCCTTTCATTCCCTTGGGTTATCTCAGATGATCCATTACCAGAAACAGCACTATTAGATTTTTTCCTTCCACATTAGCTTTGCTGGTGATTTGTCTGCTAAATGATTTCTCACAGTAATGGCATTGTCAGGCTAAGTGAGTGTCAGATTCATTTTGTGCAGAAATAGTCTGTCAAGTATACCCCACCTGTTTTCATTCCACTGCAGGAATTAAGATCTTGGTGGGTGAATGTATACATGTGTTTGTGTCCATTGGGACTGGCTAATTTGCCCCTTTCCATTGCATTAATTAGTGGTAGAATACAGATAGGTTGGATTTCTTAGTGATTGGAAATTGACAAAATTTCAAGAATTGTGGAGGAATTAGCACTGTTTTTATAAGTAGTATTCATATAATATCATAATTTGATAGCAAAGAACAATACCTTAAAAATAGTTTATTCTCCTATTAATTCACTAGGTATCTGAAGGCTGATTTTTAAGAGTCCGGGTAATTGAGTAGAATGTTAACTGCCGCTCAGATTTCCAAAGAAAATGTGATCATAAAATACCAAAGAGCAAGAAAAGCTTTGAATGAAATAGTATCCTACCATTTCCATTTAAACGGCGGGGATGAAAAGTAACCTATACTTTGTAGATATCTGCAATATTATGTCAATTACTGTGTACCCATGAGCATAGTTGATTTTCCACTTAAATCAAGAACTGTTAAACCTAGAGGACTTATTTTTGTAGTTGTTTTTACAAGTTCAAATTAATTTTAACAATTTCCCGTTTTAATTTTTTTTGCTATTTTAATGTGCATTGCGTATTGTAATGGCTCCGAAAGATTGGCTTTGCGTTGTGTTTAGATGGAGGTCGAGGGATTTAGAAGCATTCCGAAATCAGCACTAAAGATAAAGGTGATTAATTTAGGAACTCAAGGCAGGCAGGGTCCATATGATGCTTCCCAGACAGTCTATGTAGTCCACCGGGGGAAACTACTGATTTATCACTGGTTCAAGTAGGCTTTGATGTGACGGAGTGCTTGTTCTGTTTTACGTACTCTAATTGATAATTGCTGTATTATTTTTCTGAATCCTCACAACTCTTTGAATTAGGATTTATTATCTCCATTTTCCAGATGAGGAAATAGGCTTAAGGAGTTGCAGTAATTCACTCAAGATCCCACAGCTATTAAGTGGCAGGGCTGGAATTGAATCCAGGTCTATCTGGCTCCAATGTGTAATCCATTAGTAGTATACTACATCACCTCTTCGATAGGATTTACTAAACTGGAGTTGTGAGGCTAGAATCAGATTTGGGTCAGATGTGGGTCACTTTTGAGGAGCTGCACATTTTGATGAGGAACTGGTCTTCAGCAAAGATAAGAATAATTTGAGTAGTGAATGACTGTTGGACAGAGCACAGTGGGAGAATTGGTAGATTCTGTGTGTGCTAAGGCAAACACAGGATTGGACCAGACAGCGAAGCTGTGGTGGAGAGGAGCAGACAGGTATCATTGGCTAGGCTGGCCGGACTCAGACACCAAGAAGGCAAGAGTGCTAACTAGAAGTAGGAGGCATTGTATTTGAAACAGAGCTTCTTTCTGCCCTATTTTATACAGCCTGTTTGCTTCGGGTCCACAGACCCTACATGGCCGGTGTCACAGGTATGCAGGTGAGGTTCAGGGCAGAGATGCTGGGGGTTGCCTTATAAAGAGAAAAGCAAGTGATAGTAAGTCCTTCAGTTTTTTTCTCCTGGAAAAAACTTCTCCTGATCCATCATTCTGTCCCAAAGTTTGGACCAGTTAGGGGGTCTCTGTTGCTGAACAACTGTGTGTCTGATGGGAGGTGAGGCACAGAGACAAGGGCAGGCATTTCCTCTGGGAGGGTGAGAAGCCTCAGATCAGGACGCTTCAGATACAGCATAACGACAGTGTGCTCAGGGGCATAAATATATCAGATCTGGGCCATTTCTATCAGTGGCAGGCCATCCCTGGCCAGGTCCCTGCTGTCTTTGACAAATGATGGCATTGATGACATGGAGAGAAAGGTGCAAGTTATGCACCATTTAGATTTGTGAACTTCCTTCAGGTCTTCTTCCAATTTCTGCCTGAACCTGGTTGGAAGCTAAGAGGAGTGGGTGCGGTGGGGTTTCATTTCTAAATATGTTAGCCAGGCTGTGTGTGTGAGGCTAATATGACAGTCCTGGGCTTTGGACACAATTTAATATGACAAGTTGACCACTTGGTTTTTTCTCTTCTCACCTTCTCCACCCAAACTACTACCAAACACTAGTAAAGTTATTAAATGATATTAATCCCCAAGGCTAAGGAATATTTTCTCCCATTCTGAGGGTTATCTTTTCGTCTTGTTTATGGCTTCCTTGGCTGTGCAAAAGCTAAAGAAAATGGGATGGGGGCGTCAGTGGATAGTAGACATTCATAAAGTTGAGCAAGATCAGAAGCAGAAAGAGGAGTGGTAACCAACTTCGCAAAACTGAGGAAGCGACCACCTACCATCTTACAAAGGGGTATACTGACCAGAAGCAAGTAGATTTCATCTTATAGAACCTAAGGGTCTTAGAAGTAGTAGAAACTACAGATGGTTGCAGAGTGATAGGTCTGAAAACTGCCAAAGTACTGTTGTTTAGAAGGTTCATAAGGTTGAACTAAAAGGACCAATGCAAAAAAAAAAAAAAAAAAAAGTTCACAGCGTCAATATAAGTGTCCTGGTAGCTGTTAGAAAAATCCAGTTGATAGGAAAAATTTGAACAAAATGACTGATAAACTTAGCCTCATTGACATAGATAGAATATTAAAATGTGCAACTAAAGAATATGCATTCTTTATTATATTCCTTCATATACAGTGTTATATACATTTTTCACAAATGAACATGGAACATTTACCAAAATGAGAACCGATTTCTCATTACATTGAAGCCATTGAAATCCACAGGCCCAAAATGCCTGTCAGAACAAGACAACAGGCCCAAAGTGGAGTCACTTATGCTACTCCCCATGTTACCAAACCCAGAGTTGACTTAATTACACTTTTGGCCTCTCCCAGAAGTGGAATTTTGGACCAATCAGTCAGGAGCTACCTGATCAGCCCTACTGAGGTAGTCTGCCTGGTAGACCCTTGTCATCCCCTAAAGGAAAATGACCTTGCCACAGCCAATCCCCTTTCTGCTAGTATAACTTCCTTGTCCTACTCCCTTCTGCCTATAAAAACCTTACATTTTGTACAGCTCCTCAGAGCTCCTGTCTTTCTGCTAGATGGGATGCTGCCTAATTCATGAATCATTGAATAAGGCCAAGAATATCTTTAAAATTTACTCTTTTGAATTTTGTTATTTAATAGTATATTCTCCAATAACAGTAGAATTATATTAAAAATTCAAAGAAATTTATAACTAGAAAACACCCAAATAATTTTGACATTAGACAGTAATATTTCAGCTTTTGGAATAAGATTACCAAATGCAATGTCCTCCAGCCAAAGTTAAACCAGGAATATACTTGTAGTTGAATAAGTCGAATTTATTACTCATTGTAGCGAGAGAGAATGTACCTCACGGGGAACCATGGGATATCTTAGTTAGATGGTATTAAAAAATATTTATTGTAGAATTTAGGGTTGTATTACATGATTTTATGGAACGTTTATGGAAGTATGTGCTTGCTCTGGATCCAGACGCTGTCAGAAAATGGAGCTAATTCTGTTATTGGGTATCTTAATAAATCTTACCTAAGAGGCAAGACTAGACTGAGACTAAAGCTATAATTGGTAAAGAAGCAACAATTTCATCTTTGCCAGGATAGGGGACTCTTTGGTAGTTTGCGGCTTGGACAGTATTCATGTCCTGTCTCTTTCCAGACTTGATTACAGAGTAGAATGTTTTGATCTACCATGGGCACTGGGTGTTCTTGTCCAATATTAACCTTCAATGGAATTGTTTATGTTTATCAGGAGAACACTAAGGCCTGTATGTGAGGACTAGGCCAGCTTGTAGCAACACCAGTCTAGCTGATAGACTTGACAGGCACCCAGATGTCAGGAGCTGCTTCTTTCTTTCTTGGGGAATTGAAATAAAACTGTACATCAGTTTTGGGGAAAGTGATATATTTACTATTATTGAGCTTTCCAATCCATGATCAAAGGTGTATCAGTCGAATTATTTAGCTTTCCTTAATTTTTCTCAGGGTTCGTTTTCTCTTTGTGTTTTTCCATAGAGAAGTTTTGTTCATATTTTGTTAGATGTCCTCCTAGATATTTGATTTTATTTGATTCTATTGTAAATGGTTTCATTTAAAATTTTTATTAAATTTTTATTGACATGTTTGTTGCTATATGTAGAAATAAAATTGAATTTTAAAAGTGGAAAAAGGCTCATAAGGAAGAGGGAGTTTTGAGATCCTTGGCCCCTCTCTACATAACATGGTCATGTGATACTCTTCTCACCAGCCTCCCATCTCTCTTTCATAGAACTGAGGTTCTTCTTTTGAGAAGTCAACTGGGAAGCTCTGTACTCAGGGGTATCATGTATACAGCAGAGGGCAAAGATAAATCACAGGGTTGAAAACAAGGAGATTCAGTAAATCTATTCAGTACGTACTCCTGAGGCAGGAGAGCAGAAAATTGGTGTCTTGAGAAACAGAATGACTCCTGGATGGAAAGATTTCCAGATCCTTACATTTGAGAGTCTCTCTAAAAAAAATAAAAAAATCTTCTCTCTGATTCCTCTTCAGTGAAGCCTCCAGGCAACATGCCCAGCCCATATCTTCCAAGCTTCTACTTGTAAATATGAATACGCAAGCAAAGATCACAAGCATTAGAGGAAAGCTTTCAACGTGGAAGAAGCACTGATATGAACAAATTGAAAAACAAAAAGTATAGAAAATAGAAACAAGAAAATTTCAAAATAACTGTATTTAATATTCTTAAAGAGATTTGGGATGGTACTTTATTTATGAATTAAGAACAGTATAGGGGCTTCCCTGGTGGC
>NC_041225.1:71966618-71966922 GCF_002837175.3 Physeter macrocephalus
GCATCCGGAGCCTGTGCTCCGCAAAGGGAGAGGCCACAACAGTGAGAGGCCCGCGTACCGCAAAAAAAAAAAAAAAAAAAGAACAGTATACTATGATAAAGGAACAATTAAGGAATGCACAGAGGTTTTGTAAATAAAAACATACTTAGCCAAAATAAATTCAAAGGACAATTTGGAAAATAACTACCCTAGAAAGTAAATAAAAAGCAAACCTGGGGGCTTATCTGGTGGTGCAGTAGTTGAGAGTCCGCCTGCCGATGCAGGGGACACGGGTTCATGCCCCGGTCCGGGAAGATTCCACATG
>NC_041225.1:71966932-71989172 GCF_002837175.3 Physeter macrocephalus
ATCCCACATGCCACGGAGCGGCTGGGCCCGTGAGCCATGGCCGCTGAGCCTGCGCGTCCGGAGCCTGTGCTCCGCAACGGGAGAGACCACAGCAGTGAGAGGCCCGTGTACCACAAAAAAAAAAAAAAAAAAGAAAACATGGCAAAAAGGAGTTGAGAGGTAAGAAAATTAGATCAATTTGTGAGGTTCACATCCAGTATGAGTTATAGAGAGTTTACCAAAAAAAGATAGGAAATTAACATAGAAGCAATAAAAAAAAAAACCCAAAAAGTAAATAAAATGAAAGATGTGTTTTTGGACAAATCAAAATTCAGAAAGACATGTATTTCTGAAAGGTACATTGAATGCTTTAGTACATGGGGTAAAAACTAGACCAAAGAAAACCATTGTAGGATTCTACAGTGAGAAACAGGAAAGAATTAGAGTCAGACTTGACAATAACAATACTAGCTGGGTTCTAGAAAACAAAGGAACAATGCCTTTGAAATTGAGGGGGAATTACCTTCAACTTAATATTTCATACTCAAATGATCAAACATCTCTGAAGTAAAATAATGATATTTTCAGGGATAAAAGTGTTTTTAAAATGTACCTTCCATCTAATCTTTCTTGGAAAGTTACTGAAAGATGTGCTCCAACAAAATGAATAAATAAACCAAGAAAGAGGAGGACATGCGTTCCAGAAAAAAGACAATGCAACACAAGAGAAAGGAAAAGGGAAGTCCCAGGAGGACAGCTGTACAGCAGAGCTGGGTGTGAGAAGTAGGATGACTGGGAGGTAACTGCAAGAGAGGACGCCAGAAAAAAAGAATTGATAGGATATCTGACGTTTGTTCATTGTGGGGAAAAAATCTTTTGTCAGGCATATGACAGCATATCTGATGGCAAGTATTAAAGATGAATGAATTGAAAACTGGGCAAATGAGAAAACTCCATTTTTTTTTCTCTAAGGCCATTATTATCTCTAAGGAAAACACAAAATTGGTTTAAGTAAACATGATCATAGTAGACAATACTAAAAGATTTAATTTAACTCTATTTACTTTGAGTTATCAACCAAATTAGTTAAGTCTAAAATAGCTGTCCTGTACCTCTGTAAATTACCCCCAACCCTTGTAGATAACTTGGGAAAGATGTGCTGTTTTCTTTCTCATTGTCCCCCTCTCTCCTAGTTATGATTATTTGGTATATTGTTTGATATATCCCATGCTTGTGTTATACTGTTTTGCTAAACTTGTGTGCTAGGCAAAGTTTTAGGGAAAAACAGAACCAAAGAGCATAGATATGTCACACACATACACGCACACACACACACACACACACACACACAGAAAGAGAGAAATAGAGATTTATTTTAAGAGACAGTCGGGGAAGGGTGGCATGTCTGAAGTTCGTAGGGCTGGCCAGCAGGCCAGAAATTTAGTTAAAGGTTGATGTTGCTATTTTGAGTCCAAAATCTGTAGGGCAGGCCAGCAGAGTTTCTATGTTGTAGTCTTGAAGCAGACTTGCTTCTTTCTAGGGAAACCATACTCTTTGTTCTTAGGGCCTTCAACTGATTGGATCCACATTATGGAGCATAATCTGGTCTACTGATTGTAAATATTAATCACATTCACAAATACCTTCATAGAAACATCTAGACTAGTGTTTGACCAAACAGCTGGGTGCCATAGCCTAGCCAAGTTGACATATGAAGTTAACCATCAAAATCTGTTTAGCATAACCTGTATCTCAGCCTGTTTGGGCTACCATAACAAAATACCATAGACTGAGTGGCTTAAACAACTGAAATCTATTTCTCACATTTGTGGAGACTGGAATCCCTGATCAGCAGGGTCTGGTGTCTGGTGAGGGCTCTCTCCCTGGGTGGCAGACAGTGCCTTCAGTGACTATTTGATTCTTCCGCAGTAGCTCAGCAGCTTAAACAAGGAAGCTGGATCCTAGTACCAAGTTGGCAGTTCTTTGATTAACTTTCCCCTGTCTTTCCCAATGGTGAATTTCTACTTGTGCCTTTGATGTCTGCATTCTATAATAATTAGGAAGTAGGAAAAGAGGTAAAATTTAAAAATCTTGTATGGCCCCTCATGTTCAGGGCATGATGCACCCGTTTAAAGCAGATGGTTGGTTGTTTTTCTCCTGAAAACTCTGGGAACAGAAAACCCAAAATGTCCCTCATTTTCTTCCTCGTTAAGAGGTTCTTATGTCCATCTAGAATCTCTCCTGCTTTAAATTAAGCCCATTTCCTTCCTGATTCTGTGTTAACACAGAATCATAGCACCATCGACTTTTAGAGCTGAGAAGAATTCTTTAGAGATTATGTAACCAGTCTCTCCATTTGACACTGGAGACGTGGAAGCATAAGAAAATTCACCTGACTTTAAAGGCATAGGGCAGTACTCAGAGTTTGACTTGCTCTATAATGATTGCTTCCTATATTACATTTTAGCATTCTCTGGAAGAAATCCCTGAGAGAATTCATATCTTCAGTGGTTCTCTCATTTATTCTCTCAGATAAAAATTTTTAGCCCTTTCTATGTACAAGACACTCTGCTCAGCATAGGGAATGCAGACATGAGTAAGATAAGGCTGTAGACTGTGGGCTCAGAGTCTCCTAAGGCAGCGGTTCCCAACCTTTTTGGCACCAAAAAGGTCTCGTGGAAGACAATTTTTCCAAGGATTGGGCGGGGCCGGGGGGGGATGGTTTCGGGATGATTCAAGCGCATTACATTTATTGTGCACTTTATTTCTATTATTATCACATTGTAATATATAATGAAATAATTATACAACTCACCATAATGCAGAATCGGTGGGAGCCCTGAGCTTGTTTTCCTGCAACCAGATGGGGGTGATGGGAGACAGTGACCCCCGAAGTGTGTTGCCTATGTCCAGTCTACTCCGTGAGATGCAGCTTACTTGTCACTTGCCACTCACGGATAGGGTTTTGGTATGAGTCTGCAAGCAATTGACTTATTACGGTCTCTGTGCAGTCAAACCTCTCTGCTGATCATAATCTGTATTTGCAGCCGCTCCCCAGCGCTCACATCACCGCCTCAGCTCCACCTCAGATCATCAAGCATTAGATTCTCATAAGGAGCGTGCAAACAAGATCCCTCGCATGCGCAGTTCACAGTAGGGCTCACGCTCCTGTGAGAATCTAATGCCACTGCTGATCTGACAGGAGGCGGAGCTCAGGCGGTAATGTGAGCGATGGGGGCGGCTGTAAATACGGATGAACTTCACTCGCTCGCCTGCAGCTCACCTCCTGCTGTGCGGCCCAGTTCCTAACAGGCCACAGACCAGTACCAGTCCGTGGCCCGGGGGTTGGGGACCCCTGTCCTAAGGAGCTGCCGTTTAGTGTTTTCTTCTTAGGAAACACCATAATGTAGTGAGAGCGGCACTTACCTCTGCTGGGTTTCTAAGACGGGGTGACTCTTGCTCTGAGTTTAGGAAGATGAGTAGGAGTATCTCCGACAAAGATATTAGGAAAGGACATACCTGACAGAGTAGCGTGCAAGGAGAGTAACTCAGGGAGGTCACGGGTTCCAACAGCTTGGCCTGGCTGGGGTTAGGGAAGCGTGTGAAGGCATGGGAGGTGCAGCTGGGGAAGTAGGCAGGACCCATATCTTCAAGGACTTTGGATGCTGAAGGAAGCCCCAGGACACTTTGGAAGGATCATAGATGGGGAATAATATGTAATCATATTTGCTTTTTGGAAGGATCAAGGTGACAGTAGCATGGAGACTCTAGGACTCTAGGAGAGCAGCAGCTCAGGGGTAGGAACGGACATACCTGACAGAGTAGCGTGCAAGGAGAGTAACTCAGGGGAGGTCACGGGTTCCAACAGCTTGGCCTGGCTGGGGTTAGGGAAGCATGTGAAGGCATGGGAGGTGCAGCTGGGGAAGTAGGCAGGACCCATATCTTCAAGGACTTTGGATGCTGAAGGAAGCCCCAGGACACTTTGGAAGGATCATAGATGGGGAATAATATGTAATCATATTTGCTTTTTGGAAGGATCAAGGTGACAGTAGCATGGAGACTCTAGGACTCTAGGAGAGCAGCAGCTCAGGGGTGGGCGTGATTTGGGGAAAGCAACAGTCCAGGAAGGTTAGTAAGGACTCTGGAGCTGCACGGTTGTATCAACTGAGGATACAGGGGGAGAAAGTGAGGTGGGGGTAGATGATTACAGTTTCAGTCTTGAACTTGCTGAGTGTGGGGAACTTAAACACCTGAGTAAGATGTCCAGTGGGCAACTGTTTGTTTTTTTTTTTTTTTTTTTTTGGTCAGGAGCTCAGGACATCAGTCCTGGCTAGGGGAATGGGCAGGCAATGGTCAGTGTAGATGTGTCATTAGAACCTGTGTGTCTGTAGTGTCTTTCCCCCATGCCGGAGTTTCTAGATCCTCTGTAATGACTTGAGTATTTACTCTCCTCTCTTCCCCCTTTTCGGGAAGAAAATCAAGAAAATGATTTCCTCATAAACTCTTTTTTTGCGTCTGAGCAGGACTGGGTACATAAATGAAATGGTCTCATTTTTCTCCAGTCACAGCCTTCAGTCATGTTATGTTGAATGGCTCTTTGCTGTCTTTTAATGATAATATGAGGTTTCTGGTCACTTCTAGGTACCCAAGAGAGTCTAGTGCAGTCTGGTCCAACTGAATACTTAGGCTTACCTTTTCCTCCCGTCCTTCTAAGCAGTGCCCAGCATTCAATCGGAGGGGCTTGGCATGGGAGGGGCAGGGTCTCCTTTTTTATTCTCACCTCTTCCAGGCTCCTTTTCCCTCTAGTGTATGTGTTAGGACAAGCAGGAGGCTTAGGGGAAAAGAGGTGAGATCATTTTTGTCTTAACTGATACAACTGCTGACATCACTGGTGAGGGTCAATGCCCTTGGAGGTAAAAATTTTAAATAGAGTAAAATGCATGTATCTTGAGTGTACAGGTTAATGAATTTTGACAGACATTGTGTCCATGTAACCAATACTTCAATGAAGATGATGTAGGGCATTTCCATCATCCCAGAAAGTAACCTTGTATCCCTTTACAGTCAACCCCTAAACCACTTCGGCAACTACTGTTCTTATTTACATCACCATAGATTAGTTTTGCCTTTTCTTAGCTTCAAATAAATAGAATCATATGGTATTACTTCTTGTGTCTGGATTCTTTCACTGAACATAGTGTTTTTGAAATTAAGCCATGTTACGTGTATCACAAGTTAATTTTCTAAATACAAGTTAATTTTCTAAAATGTGTGTTCAGTTGTATGAATATAGCACAACTTGTTTATACATGATGGTGTTGGTGGGCATTTGGGTTGCTTCTAGTTTGGGACTATTTTATTTATTTATTTTTAAAATTAATTTATGTATTTATTTTTGGCTGCATTGGGTCTTCGTTGCTACGTGCAGGCTTTCTCTAGTTGTGGCGAGCGGGGGCTACTCTTCGTTGTGGTGCGCGGGCTTCTCATTACTGTGGCTTCTCTTGTTCTGGAGCACGGGCTCTAGGTGTGCAGGCTTTGGTAGCTGTGGTACAAGGGCTCAGTAGTTGTGGCTCGTGAGCTCTAGAGCGCAGGCTCAGTAGTTGTGGCGCGCGGGTTTAGTTGCTCCGCGGTATGTGGGATCTTCCCGGACCAGGGCTCGAACCCGTGTCCCCTTCATTGGCAGGCAGGTTCTTAACCACTGCCCCACAAGGGAAGTCCCGGGATTATTTTAAATAAAGCCATACATGAGTGTGTGTTGTGTGTGTATACATATATTTTCATTTGTTCTGGGTAATACCTAGGAGTGGAATTACAGGTCATAGGATAGGTGTATGTTGAATTTTTTTTTTTTTAATAAAAACTGCCAGATAATATCTGAAAGTGGTTGTACCATTTTACACTCACATCATCAAGTGTATGAGAGTTCCAATTGCTCCACATACTCAAACAGTACTTTCAGGCTTTTAAATTTTAGCCATTCTGGTGAGTATATAATGGTACCTTGTGGTTTTCATTTGTGTTCTGATGAATAATGATGGTGAGCACTTTCTGTTGTGTGTGTTGGCTATTTGTATTTCTTTTTAATGAAGCGTGTGTTCATATATTTTGGGTAGTTTAAGTTGGATTGTTCATCTTTTTATTGAGTTATTGGAGTTCTTTATATATTTTGCAGTCAAGTCGTTTCTCAGATATACATATTTGATACATATATAGTGGATAGTTGTTTTTCAATCTTTAGCTTGTCATTTTCTAGATAAACAGAGTTCTTAACTTTGAAGTTCAGTGTATCAATTAAAAAAATTGGGGGTTTGTACTTGCTGTATCCTTTCGAAGAAAATTTTGCCTACTCCAGTATTGTAAATGTTAACCTCTGTGTTATCTTCCTTTTAACTAGAACTTTTATCATTTTAGGTTTTACCTTTTTAGATCTAATATCCATTTAAAGTCATAATTTTTTTTTTTTTGGTCATGTAAGGAATTTAAGATCCTTCCTACCCCATATAAATATCCTGGTTCCAGCACAATTTGTTGAAAAGAGTATTCTTTCTTCATTGAATACCTTACACTGGCACCTTTGTTAAAGATCTGTTGACCATATATGTGTGGATGTTTTTATGGATCTATTCTGTTATATTTGTCTATTCTTATATTAATACAACACTGTCTTGATAACTGTAGCTTTCTAGAAAGTCCTGGAATCAGATAGCCTAAGTCCTTGTTGTTAAGATTATTTCCATCATTTGAGATCAAATATATCTCAGAACAACTTTTTAGTTTCTACAAAAGAAAAAGCCAGATGGGATTTCGATTTGGGTTGTGTTGAATCTATATATCTTAATAATATGGAGTCTTTCAATTTATCCCCCATTTATTTAGACTTCTTTCATTTCTCTTAGCAGTTTTTTTTTTTGTAATTTTCAGAATAGTGGCCTTGCATATCTTTTAAAAAATGTATTCCTAAAGGTTTTATTTTTTATTGAATTGTTAAAGGTATTAAAATATTTTCCATTTTTTCTGCTTGTATTTAGAAATACAGTTGATATTTGTATATTAACCTTGTATCCTGTGACAGTATTAGATTCTCTTTTTATAGTTGTATTTAGTAAAATATTTAAGATTTTATGTATAAAAAAAGAATCATGTCTAAAAATGAAGACATTTTTATCTCATTTTCCAATCTATATTATTTATTTTTATTGCCTTAATATCCATGCTAGGAACTCAAATAATATGTTGAATAGAAGTGATGAGAGAGTCCTTTTTGATCTTAGCGGGAAAGCCTTTGATGTTTCACAATGTTAACTGTCAGATTTTTGGGGGTTTTTTTAAATGTGATTGAGTTTTTCTTCTATGTGCATCATTCTGAGTTAATTTTTATGAAGTGTGTAAGATCTAGACTCACTTTCCTTTTTTGTATTTGCATGTCCAGTTGTTCCCACACCCCTGTCACTTTTTTGTAGATGTCTTTATAATGCTGTGCCCTCTATTCCAGTTTCCTGAGTTTTCATCAAATATGGGTGTTTTGTCAAATAAGTTTTGTGTGTCTCTTGTTACCATAAGGTTTTTCTTTATTCTGTTAGAGTGAATTACATTGATTTTTTGACTGTTAAACCAAATCGGTGTTTGGAACAAACCCTACTTGGTCATGAAAATTTTTTTTTTTTGTATCTTGCTGTGTTTGGATTTTTTAAGGTTATTTTTTCAGTCTATCTTTATGAAGAATTTTGATATGTAATTAAAAATCATTTTTGGTCGTTTTTGGTATCAGAGTTATGCTCGTTTTTATTGAATAAATATTGGTATTTGCATTTTTCATGAAATGTGTCTATTTCATCTAAGTTTTTAAAGTTTCTGTTATGTGGCTGCTGTATCTGTAGGATGTATAGCGATATAACATCTTTCCTGTATGATATTTGCAATTTATATTTTTCTTTTTTTAAAATCAGCATTGTTAGGGGTTTGTCAATTGTACTAATCTTTTAAATGACTTACCTTTAGCTTTGTTAATTTTTTACTAGTGTTTGTGTTGTCTGCTTCATTAGTTTTTATCTTTATCATTTCCTTTTAATTATTTTGGGCCTAATATTTTTTTCACTTTCCCTAGCTCCTTAAAAAAGAAACTTAGATAATTGGTCTTAAGCCTTTTTATCTTTTCTAAGTATTTAAAACTCTGCATTTTCCTCTAAGCACTGCTTTATCTGCATCCCATACATTCTGATATATTGTGTTTTTGTTGCTCATCAATTTCAAATTCCCGGGTGATTTTTTTTTTTTTTTTAGATAGTTATTTACAAGTGTTTAACTTTTAAATACTTGGGTATTTTTAGATAGGATTCTTACTGATTTATAATGATTCCATTGTTTTTAATATATCATACTCTTTAATATTTCAACATTTGAAGTTTATTATGACTTACATTGCTTTTTCTTGAGTAACCCATTTGTAATTGAAAAGAATGTGAATTCTGACTTTTCTGGATGTAGCTGTTTCTAAATATTCATTAGTTGATAGTGTTGTTCAGATCTCCTAAATCCTTACTAATTTGGGGTTTACTGTTCTATTATTGAGAGAGGTATATTTGAATGTTCAACTATGATTATGGGTTTGTCTTTCTTCCTTTAGTTCTATTAGCTTTTTCTTGCTTCATTTTGAAGTGCTGTTATTAGGCATGTAAGTGTTTATAACTGTTATATCTTCCTGAAAGGTCAACCTTTTAATCATTATGAATTATCCTTTATCTGCAGTATTACTGCTTGTCTTAAAGTCTATATTTTTGTTGTTAATATAGTCACACCAGTTTTCTTATGCATATCATTTGCATGGTATATATTTTTTTGTTTTCATACCTTTTAGACAGCATATAGTTGGACTTTGCCTTTTCATCCAGTCTGGTAGTCTCTGCTTTTCAGTTATAGAGTATTTAGTCCTCTTCCATTTAATGTACTTTTTTTGATCTGGTTGAGTTGTGGTCTAACTTTTTGCAGTTTGTTTTCTACTTGTCCCATCTTTTCATCTTGTTTTCCTTCCCCCTCCCTTTTTTTTCCCTTTGCTTCATTTTTATTTCATATAGTATTTAGATTAATTTACCATTAGATTAATCAAAATTTTAGCTATAATCCTTTATATTTTTAAATCATTGCTGTGAGAATTACACTATGCATATTGAATTCATCAGTATTCTCAGAATTTATACTGTACACTGTACAGTGTAAGAATTATAATTATATAATTACATTTACTCTCTTTGTCCTTATGTGTTGTATCATATATTTTACTTCTGTATGCTTTATAAACCATACAAGGAAATATTACTTTGCCTTTAAATAATTTTTTTCCTTAACTTTGTTAAAATAAAACTTAATATCTTTTAAATTTACCCACCTAACTTACCATTTGTAGTGCTCTTCTTCCATTCCTGTACTTTGAGTATTGAGCTGGTTATGTTTTTCCTTCAGCCTGCAGAACTATCTTTTTGTAGTGCCAGTCTGCTGAAAGTGAATCTTCTTAGGTTTTGTCTCTCTGCAGATGTGTTTTGTTTTCACCCTCAATTTTGAAGGATATATTCACTAGGTATAGAATTATGACTTGACAGGTTTCCCCCACCACCCAGCAGTATAAATAGTTAGTTTATTGTTGGTTGGTGGTCTTTGTTTCTGATGAGAAGTCAACTGTAATTTGAATCATTGTTCCTCTGTAGGTAGTATCTTTGTTTTTCTTTGACTGCTTTTGCAGTTTTCTTTGTATCTTGGGTTTTAGCAGTTTGACATGTGGCTAGTTGTGATTTTTCTTTGTATTTATCTGTTCGTGGTTCACTGAGCTTCTTGTATATGTAGGTAGATGTTTTAAATCAAATTGGAAAATATTCAGCCATAATTTCTTTAAATATTTTTCTGTCCTATTCTCTCTTTTCTTTTCCAACAATTGCATATGTTAGACCATTGGTATCATTAAGACTGTCTTCACTGAGGTTCTTTTTATTTTTTAAAATACTTTTATCTGTGTTATTCAAATTAGATAATTTCATTGATCTGTCTTCAAGCTTACAGATCCTCTATTCTTTAGTCTCCAACTGACTATTAAGCCCATTTGGTGAATTTTTTTTTTTTTTTTTGTGGTATGTGGGCCTCTCACTGTTGTGGCCTCTCCCATTGCAGAGCACAGGCTCCGGACGCACAGGCTCAGTGGCCATGGCTCATGGGCCCAGCCGCTCTGCAGCATGTGGGATCTTCCCTTCCCGGACCGGGGCTCGAACCCGTGTCTCCTGCATCGGCAGGAGGATTCTCAACCACTGCACCACCAGGGAAGCCCCCCATTTGGTGAATTTTTTATTTTAAATTTATTACTTTATAGTACTAGAATTGGTTCTCTTTATCATTTGGTTTAGTCATGTGTCTGTATTTTCCTTTAAACCCTTGAACATATTTATAAAAACTACTTTAAAATCTCGTCTACTCATTCCTACATCTGCATCATCTCTTGGTGTCTTTATATTGAATGCTTATTTTTCTTTATTATGCATCACATCTTCCTACTTTTTATGACTTATAATTTTTGTATTATAAGTCATCTGGGACAATCCTTGTAGGGAGTCTGGATTATGTTGTCATCTTTGAAGGAGATTGGATTTTCTTCTGGACTGTAGTTAAATTATTGGTGGATCCTCTTGATCCTGTCAGACTTGGTTTTATTCTGTTAGGATTGCTCAATTTTAAGTTTTGTTCTTAATGCTAGGGCATGACTCTTCTTTAGGGAGTGGTGCTTTTCCAAAGTGTAGTCATTCTGTGGTCTTAACTGAAGGCTAAGGTGTGTAGTGAGGCCTGATTTTAAGAAATGGGACATTGTAGCACCCAGCACACAACGTTCTGTGCATATAAGTGTGAACTACTTTAGGGAGTGTGGCCTTTTCTTCCCAATTTGGCGCAGGGCTTTAGGCCTCTTAAGTTCCTTCCCTGTTATCTTTGGGTTTGCCCTCTTCCCCAGAGAGCTGCCATGAATAATGGAAGAGGCTCTCTGGGGAAGCTTTGGGACCTATCTCTCTCCTTTACAGAGCCTGGTAACAGCCTCACCTCTGAATACAATGCTTTGGGGCTGATTGACAATTCACTCCCCAGTGCTGAGAGGTAGTACTAATGCCATGGTCATTATTCATCACAGAGGGATGGAGTGGACTGAGGGAGACCGAGGTCTTTATATTAGTGTGATGAATAGTTTTGTATCTGGTTACAATCCCAGCATTTTTATTTGAAGCAAGCTCCATGTTACCTACCAGGCTTTATCTTTACTCACTACCTCTCCATATTTAAAATTTCCTTTTGTTCTTTTTTTCCCCTTTTAGCATCAAAATAATCAGGTGTTTATAGATTTCTCAAAGCAGGAAACCAGGAATGAATTACAACGAAAATCGCTGCCAGTTTTTAAGCTCTTCTTATAAACACAATACAGTTTAATGTTTTTGACTGACACTTTTCAATAATGAAATTATTATGAAATAAGTTAGAATTAGTTATGTTGTCTGCATATTTTAGCCTCAAAGAGTGTCTTAATTAGGCACTTTTGATGTATTACACATAATTATGTTTACCTTTAATTTGGCATGAAAATGATATTTCTAGAACTAAGTTTAGTGGTGTATTTTAGAACACACCACTAGAGAAATACATTTCATCTCCTGGACCTCTGTTTCTGCTTCTCCCTACCATCAATGAATTCAAATCAATATTTTTAAAAAAAATCAGATTTGGTTATGATGAAATTGTAGATCCTAAGAGCAGAGCACCACAATTAACACCATTTTCCTAATTGATGAGGCTTGCAAATTTGTAGTTCAGTGTCTGCATTAATAGTTCAGACGGCTTGGGGAAGTGGGCATGGCATTTGCTCTCTGTAGTGGAAAAGTGATAATTATTTCTAAAGGTCGGTGTGCAGAGAACCTTGTGCCCATATACAGTGACCCTTTAGTGGCTGAGGGATTCACTGACATGGCAATAAGTGGCTCAACAGTGTAAGCAGAGGTGGCATAAAAGTAGTCCTGGGAGCGGATTGGGGCCTGGGAGGCAGTCCAAGGTTACAGTATAGGCAGAGCTGCTTAAGCTGCAATTAGCGTGTCCAAAGTGCATAGATTTGTAAGTCAGTAAGCACCCGGACCCGTGATTTCTGATTAGTGGCTGAATTCAGTTTCACATTATCACTCCTTTGTCTCTCTTTTTGCATGGATTTTTTTCATGTATTTATTCATTCTACCTATATGTATCACTGTTTACTGTTCAGTGTGTCAGACACTGGGGTTATAGGCATGACAATAAATTGTCAAGTAGATAGACCAGGTAGCATAGTATAGATATTCTGATATAGTTGTGTGAGCCCTGGGAGATGCAATTAACTTAGACTGAAACGGAAGGGAGCTCATGGAAGGCATCTGAGCCAAGTCTGGAAAGATAAACAGGATTTAGCTGGGCAAAGAGGGGGTGATGTGGGTGGTAGGAAGGTATTCTAAGCAGAAGGAGCAGCCTGAGAGATTGTGGCATGCTTGGGAAGCTATGTAGTTTGGGTGCTTGGAATATAGACTCCAAAACAGTTAAGGCAGAGGTGACAGTAGGGGACCGTGAAAGATGGAGCTTAGAGAGGTAGACACACATCAGATCTTAAAGGGCCCTCTCAGTAGTCACCTCTGCCATCTTCTTGCCACAGATCAAGTTGAGGAGCGTATTCTGGCTCTAGGGTCTCAGTCAGACCCTATCCCAGAGGGGTTGGGGTAGTGATCATCCTGGTTCTGACCCAGACCTTCTTTTCCTGCTGTGATCTGGTTCTTTGTTCTGCCCTACTGTGGGCCACATCCTTCTCCAATTCCCTTCTCTTATTCTTGCATCGGGGCTGACACATCGATTGTAGTGAGTTCTCAATCTCTCTGTCTATAATCACTCAAAGATCAGTCTGAAATTGAATCCATTATCTGTCATTCTAGCTATTTTGGTTCTTAATTATTAACTATATAATCCAAGTAGATGCTGAAGTTGTAACTTTTTGCTAAAACTAATGTGACATCTCTATATTTTTCAGAGTGCTTTTTTCCTGGTTTTGCTAGAAGGGGACCCTAGGAAGATTCATCATTTGTGGCGGGGAGGGGGAGAGAACAGCTTTTTGCTATTTTCCGTGTTTATGATTCAATACACCTGACTCTTTGCCTCACAGCTATGGCAAATGAGAGTAAATGAATTATGTTCGTGTCTGTGGTGAAATTTTGCTCCTTAATTCTTCCAGACTTAGCTTTGGATTGAGTTAGTTAACATAACTTATGGTGATCATTTAACTGTCCAGAAGACAAACAGAAGAAGGAAATAGTACAGATAATTCTGAAATCACATAATTAACATCTGGTCTATAGATCATTGACTTTTAACTGTCTTTGTTAGTGTTTCAAATTTATATCACCAACATATTTACCTTGAACTCAGCAAATGTCTCTTAAGAAAACTACATTTGGCATCTTCTATACATTCATCTAGAAAATTGTTTCCAAAGTGTATCCTGTGAAATACTAGTTCTTGAGGATGTAATTGGTACTGGTAGAAAAACTAGTTCTGTTGTCAAATAAGTATGGAAAGTCTTGGGTTAAACATGGATAATCGGTCTTCTTTACTGAAATTCTTTTGGAGCCTTTAATATGTTAATGTGCACGGTGAATTTCCAAGGCAAAAAAAAAAATATGGAGTGTTTTCCAGATTGATTTGATCATGTAATTCTTTTTTTTGGGGGGTGGGGTGGGGGAGGGAAGATTTTTCAGAAGTCAAATTGTTGTTTAGGTTGTATGGTAGACATTATTAGCACAACCGATGATAAATTGGGGAACTCTGATCTTGGAAAACTTAAAATGTATTTCAGAGAGAAATACTGAAGAATACAAATAGAGCAGTGAGAGAATTAAGGAAATCTTGATGTCTTAATCTTTGAGTAGAGGCTCAATGACAACCAAATATGCACAGATGGGTCCAGCCTTGTCATGGCTCATCTCTTCACTTATTAGTCATTGAAGTGCTGGTGGACCCTCCACTATGAGACAGGCACTATGCTGGGCACTGAGGACACAGTAGTGAACACACAGCATTGATGAGTGAGATAAAGGTTGAAAGAACACATCAATAGACAATAGACAATGAAAACAGCAGGTGGTAAGAGACAGTGGCTGTGAGGAAATACGAGGATGGGGGCTGCCCTGGCTAGGGTGCTCAGAGAAAGCCTCCGTGAGTAGGTGAAGTTTAAGCTGAGACTTAAAGGATGAAAAGATGCTGTCCCCTTGAAAATTTGGGAGAAGATCAGAGGGACCAGTATATACAGAAGCCTTGAAGTAGAAAAGAACATTTGAGGAGTTGTCAGAGTCCATTGTGGTTGGAGCTTTGCAGGATAATGGGTGCATAGCATGAAATGAGCTTGGAAATATATGATAGACTATGTCAGGCCAAGCAGACATTCAGACATAAACATGGATGAGTTCCATGTTTAACTTTTATTCAAAGAAAAATGGGAAGTAGAGTTTTAAGGAGGGGGATGACATAACCTGAATGACATTTTTGGAAAGCTCATGCTGACTTCTGAGTACAGAGAATTGGAGAAGGAGTGGAAGCTTGGAGGCCAGTGGAGGCTGGTGCTGGGCCCAGGTGAGAGATGGCCCAGGTGAGAGATGGCACAGTCCATCACCCTTGGACTAGGGTGATGTCTGTGGAGATGCAGAGGATTAGGCAAATTTGAGACATATTCTTTAGTAAAACCAGTGCCTCATTATCAACATTTATTTTTGCAGCAAAGGCACATTTTGAGTTGCAGCATGATTCTAAACTTGAGAAAGGCTACCCATCTTCTTTTATTTCCTTCTGGTCTAAACCATTCTGTTTTGGCCTTCTCAGGGAGCTCCAGACCCCTCTGCCTTCCCCAACCCTCTTCTCAGTGCCCTGGGAAGACAAGGGTGATAGGAATAAACAGTTGGATTTAAGGTAGGATGCAGGACAAGAAATTAGTCTGGCCTGCTTTTAGTGTTGTAGGTCATTTGTACCTGTTTCAAACCGAGGCAAAAAAATGAAAAATACTCCATGTGATCTGTTCTGGTTTACCAGGAGTCTATGGGGGTACACAATTCCCTTGGACATGGCATTTATACCTGTATCCTCCAAAGGGGCCACAAAGGCATTGTGGATTTTGGTCCCTGGCTTAGTTCTTTCCCAGCCCATCCCATCATGGCTAACATTGATGAGATCATCTGTAAAAAGAAGCTGAAAATGAGGTAGTGTGCAAACCTATATAGGTGTAAAATATTTTTCCAGATATTTTAAAAGCAAATAATCCTGTGAAGCCCAGATGGAGGAATAGAACAGCACTCAGCCTTTCATGTCATGGCACAGGTAGAAAATGATAGCATTTGTACAGCACAGTGGAGTGAGTGGACCAGGCTGGAGAAGACCAGAGTCAGGGCTCAAGCCCCTTGGGCACTGGATGGCTGCTCCAGTGGGGAAGGGGATCAATGTCTGTGGCCTATTAGTGACCTATTTGCTGCCCACCAGATGTCCCAGTTGGAATGTTCTAGGCTGGAGGACTGCATGAAGAGAAAGCCAAAGGCATACCAGAAATGGGACTTACAAGTCAGTTTTCCAGGTCACAGAGTTTGCTTTTCATTCTGTAGGAATGGTTACAGCCAGTGTTATCTCATCACTGACATTCTTAGTTTGGGGGTGGCCTCTTGGAATTAGTTTATCTTCTTGTTCATCCCCAACCAGATAACTCTATTCAGAACTGAGGATTCACATCTTTTTCGATCACTTGATCTATGATCATGTAGGGACTGACTGGTGGTGACAGATAAAACATTTACCTAAGTAGTGTCAGAACTTGGGGATTTATATATGAAAAGGGGATAGTGTTTCCAGATTGCTGGGCTGGAGGGGAGAACTTCTGGAAAATCACACATTCAAGATCCTAAGTCTTCACAGACATAGAAAACAAACTTTTGGTTACCAAAGAAGAAAGAGGATGGGGGAGGGATAAATTAGGAGCTTGGGATAACAGATACACACTACTTTATATAAAATAGATGAACAACAAGATCCTACTGTATAGCACAGGGAATAATATTCAATATCTGTGATAACCTATAATGTAAAAGAATTTGAAAAAGAATATATCTGTATAACTGAATCACTTTGCTGTACCTAGAAACTAACACAACATTGTAAATCAACTACACTTCGAGTAAAAAAAAAAAAAAAAGAGATCCTGAGTCTAATATAAGACTTGCTCCTTTGAAGAGAGCTTTAGCTGTGAAGAAGTACATGGTGCTTCCCAAGGCCAGTACCTCCCATTGCTAGGTACCCAAAATACCCCAGATGGGTTGGTGTTGTTAACAGTAGTAATAATTAAGCAGTGATTTTGGTAGTCATGAGGACTAAACACGTGATAGCAGAAACTTGAGTCATTGAATTGTATGTAATTGTATGTATCTACCTGATAGGAGTGTAGGATTCAAAACATTGTATTTATAACATCCAGATTGCTGAAGGAATATGCCAGATATTACATTTTTTCTGCCCAGATTTTTTTAACTGACCAGTTGTATTTCTTTTTTTTTTCATAAATAAGTCAAACACCTCCCTAAATGCCACCCCTTAAATATAGTCTCACAGCTTCAAAGGAAGAAGTCAATTTGACAAGCATATTTATTAAGTTATTTTTTATTTTTCCTCACACTGTTTTTTAAGAGCATTAGATCATTATTTCTGAACTTTATCCTAAATTTTGTTTTCTTTTGTGTAGTGAGACATAAATCAAGGTTTCCTTTGTGTTTATTAACCTGTGATCTTCCGAAATGGGTTGGTTTCTTTACAGAGGGCCAGATGTTGCATATGGGCTGTGCCATAAGTATAACTGATTGATTGCATGCTGATAACTTTTCTCTCTTTCTGATGCAGAAACTCAGCTTACACATGGTTAATGGAAAGGAGGTTGACCTCTTTCTGAAAGGATGCTGCTGGAGTCCACCCTAAGGGCCCTCAGAGGGTGGCATTCAGAGTGGGTGGAAAGTGCCTGGCTCCAGTAAAGAGAAATGACCCCTCTCTCTCTGAGGACTGGGACTCGGCTGCCACTCACTCCTGTTCCAGATCATTTCTGTCTGTGTAGCGACGTCTTCCCATGAGATTTAGCCTCATTATCTCATGTCGGGAAACTCTTTGGGGGATAGAATGAGAAGGCTGTGCCTGGGGGAATCCCTCTCCCTCCCACACCTACTAGCTTTTGGCTTCAGGCAAAGGCCTGGTGAGAGGGGGGAGGTGCCACGCCACCAGTGTCACTGCCCAGGCGCTGTGAGCCTGAGGATTTCTGGGTCAGGATTCTGCAGATGAAGCTGACAGGGTTTTCTACTACTTTTCAGTTAAGTCGGTAAAGTGTTGACATCTTTCTTACATATATGATAAGGAGAAGGGAGGCAGGCAGTCCTGAAAATGAAAAAGAAGGCAGTTTTTAAAAGGTGAAATCTACGGGCAACAATTTTCCTTTCCTGTATGTGAAAATAACACCAGGAACTTTAGCACACCAGCAGCATCTCATGGGTATAGCTTTCATTGCCTCTTTTTATTCTCTTTCTTAATATTTCCCACTTAACAGAAGCTTCTTTCTTTCTTTCTTTCTTTCTTTCTTTCTTTCTTTCTTTTTGGCTGCATTGGGTCTTTGTTGCTGTGCGCGGGTTTTCTCTAGTTGCGGCGAGCAGGGGCTACTCTTCTTGCGGTACGCGGGCTTCACGGGCTCTAGGCACGCGGGCTTCAATTGTTGTGGAACGTGGGCTCAGTAGTTGTGGCGCGCAGGCTCTAGAGAGCAGGCTCTGTAGTTGTGGTGCACGGGCTTAGTTGCTCCGCGGCATGTGGGATCCTCCCGGACCAGGGCTCGAACCCATGTCCCCTGCATTGGCAGGCGGATTCTTAACCACTGCCCCATCAGGGAAGTCCTTAACAGAAGCTTCTAAATGTGTCTAACGGCCATGTGTGCCTCCTTGGCTACCATCACAGCACCTGCATAAAAGGTTTGTTGCAAAGAGTCATTTGTAGTTTAAAAAAGGATTTTTTGCTGAACTGTGCCAGGATGTTATAAAAACTGTTTATAACATACCTACTGAGCAGTCTTTGGAATGTGGTAGTTTTCTTCTTTCCCTTTTTCATAACAGCAAATGAAAACAAGGAATGGAGACTATTTTTTTGTTATTATTGAAGTATAGTTGATTTACAATGTTGTTAGTTTCAGGTGTACAGCATAGTGATTCAGTTTTATATATATATATATATATATATATATATATAAATTTTCTTTTTCAGATTCTTTTCCCTTATAGGTTATTACAAAATATTTGAGTAGAGTTCCCTGTGCTAAACAGTAGGTCCTTATTGGTTATCTATTTTATATATAGCAGTGTGTATCTGTTAATCCCAAACTCCTTATTTATCCCTCCCCCACCTTTCCCCCTTGGTAAAGTTTGTTTTCTATGTCTGTGGGTCTATTTTTTTTTATATTTATTTATTTATTTGGGCTGCGCCGGGTCTTCGTTGCGGCACGCGGGATCTTCGTTGCGGCATGTGGACTTCTTAGTTGTGGCATGCGAACTCCTAGTTGCGGCATGTATGTGGGATCTAGTTTCCTGACCAGGGACCAAACCTGGGCCCCCTTGCATTGGGACAATGGAGTCCTACCCACTGGACCATCAAGGAAGTCCCTGTCTGTGGGTCTATTTCTGCTCTTTATACAATAAGTTCATTTATATTATTCTTTTTTTTTTTTTAGATTCCACATATAGGCGATATCATATGATATTATTTTTTTTCTCTGTCTGGCTTACTTCACTTAGCATAATAATCTCTAGGTCCAAGGAGCGGAGGCACAATTAAGCCTGTCAGAGGAGAAGGCAGCATCACTAGGCACCTGTTATTACTCTATGGAGGCATCAGGTGGTCCCTAGCCAGTGTTTTCTCCTAAAGCAAGGTGGTGGCTTCTAGAGTAGGGAAGGGAATTTTGGTGGATTTTGACATTGAATGAGCATTAAGCAGGCATAACGAGTTTATGACTTGTTTTGAACAAGAATCATAGGAGAGAACACCTGGATTATTTATCTCGGACATGAGGGAGGAAACAGTTTACCTTGGAAAGGAATTTTCCACTTTCCTTGGGAAGGATTGAACCATCTCTAATAATGGAAAGAGGAAAGAGTTAGCAATTTAAACAATTTACATAGCAAATTAATAGCACAATAATTATCCATTTGCTTATTTAAAATGGGCCAGAAAAGCCTACTTTTTTCATGGAAGGTTATTTCATTGCATATACTAAAATAGAAAAATGCCATACCGAAAAGCTGTGAAAATGAAATAAGACTTTTGAAAATGTATTAATATATAAAATATTTATTACAGAGGCTCAGTAGTGTTTGCATTTAATCATTTTTATTGTATATCAGGGGTTAGTCACTTCATTCTGAATTCTGAAAAATGAATATGAGATGTTTTGTAAGCACTGCTTTTCCTGGAGTGCATTCTCAGTGGGATTTACTGAGGAAATACTTATTTGTTGGGAGTTGGGGGCATGTGTCTGTAAGCACGTTACAGATACTTCCCACAGTGGCACTGAAATGATCAGGGGAAGTGAGAAGCAAGCCGGGCCATGTTGCTTCATTGAAATGGATTCTTAGCAGTGTGTTAAGTGGAGTATGGATGAGTTGGGGAAACTTATTCAGGACAACAGAGAGCCAATGCCTCTCCTCTAGCTCTGTGTTTAGAAAAACACATCCTTCTCTTAGGTTTTTTTGGACACCAGTCTTTGTACTGGTCTGTGTTTTCCATTGTGTGACCTTTGTGTGATGTATGTATGTTTTTCTATTTCCAAAGCGTGCATACGTGGTTGTTCAAGTTTTAGGGCCAAGAGTTATGGCATTTGTGATGTAGCTACTTAATAAGCAAGAGTTAATCAACTGACTGATGATTTATTTCAAATGGAATCACAGTGCAGGGCCAAGGAAAGTGGCTCCTCATTGGTAGGTTTTCTGTGTTAAGCTGTGAAGTCCTCAAGGACAGGGTATGCCCTATTCACAGTCAGTTCCAATAGCGTAGACGGTGGGAAAAATATTTTCTCACTAAATTCAGGTGCGTGTCAGAGCTTGCTACTTGAGATGATTAGGGAGCCTTGGATGTTGGTGCATGGAATTGGGTCCATAGCTGCATTCTCCCTCAGCCATTTGGCCAAACTGAGTGGCACTTGGTAGATGGAGCTTGGCACCAACCATTGGCAGTGTTTAGGGCTGTTTAGGAAAAAAAAAAAAAAAAAAAGGCTGTGAAAATGGCTGTGAAAACCTTTCAACCTGTTCCATGTTTGAAACACTGTGGTCTGCTATCAACTACATATTCATCTCTGGGAAAGGTTTTAGCTATGATTCCTGGGCTATGTCATTCCATACAGGCTGCAGAAATTTACAAGGTCATGCTTCAGGCACTAGAGCCATCTTGCATAGCCATGGAACCTTCCTGGGGTTGATGTTATGTTGAAAAATGATGATTCCTTGTTTGTGGGTGCACTCGCTGAATGGCAGCTTGTGCTATTTGGGGATAATTTGAAGCTGACTGAATAGTCCTGGTTGAGAAATGGCAGCAGGAGAGAGAATATGCTAGACTGAAATGATATCCAATTCTCTGAGTTTGATGCAGAGGTAATTGCAGAAGTGAGGGTTCTGGTGTGTGAAAAAGTTCCAGTCAGATGCCTCCATTGCTTAGGAAGCATCATGGAATTTCAGATCTTGGAGCAACGTAAATACAGGAGAGCCTTCATTTCAACCACATGATAGGCTGCATTATGGAGAAAAAGTGATCTTGTTCCACAGTTGGTTAAAGGCACGTATTAATGCTTTCAGTAAGTATTTAGATCCTTACTTCTGTTTCTGCCCAAATGAATTTCTTAACTCAGAAATGTTTGAGGAAAGTCTTTCTAATATATGTGATATCTTGCCTTCCCTGAGGACTTGATGAGTTTAAGGAATCTTTTAAGCCTACTATACCTTTTCCATTTTCAGATTTTCTTCAACTCTTTCTTGGACAACTGAAGTCCAAGCAATCTTGAATGGTTTGTGGTGACATCACCAATCTAAGGAGTAGAGAACAACTGGAAATTAGGAGAGGCAGCTAATTTAATTGCAAATAAAGCTTTGCAAGGTTATAAATTTGTGGTCTTACTAATAAAGTGTATTGAAACACACACATCAGTTCTGTTTACTTTTGTGGGCCTTGAAATGATGTGATTTTATCAGCTAGGCAAATTGCAAAGGTCTGGAGGGGAAAGACCTGGGAGGGGATTGCAATGCAGAGTGGACAGACCAGCTGGAGAGAGGCTAAGGACCAGATCAAAGGTACGGATCCTTCCTCAACTCTGCCATTCTCATTACCATTTCGGACACACAGAGTAGCAAATCCAGTCAATCCAGTCACATTGTAGCAAATGCCAGGCTTAGGCGTGCATTATCCTGGCAGGTCTGAGTAAAGCTTTGTGCACCTGTAGTTCTCATGCATTATTTATCGCTTGTACCTCTCTCTGTTCTTGCTCTGCTTATAACTGCACTCCATCTGGAAGAGTGAAGGGTGCACAGGAAATCCTCAGCTCTTGGCCGAGTGCACTTAGAGTCGATGGCCTGCCAGTTTGGTAACTGTGATAACTGCAGCAGTATTCTTGGGTAGCTTGCTTTCAGGGCATCTTTAATGGGTGGAGAGGACATAAGGAGGCTATTAGCCTTGGCTGTGCTGAGCTTAGAGTGCTGTCAGCGATCCACTGCACGGATGCCCCGTGCTGATTTCTTCCTTGATTAGTCTTTTCTAATGTTCTTGCCTGGGTGCGTCTGTGCTGCAATAGAGAATTAAAATTCATAATCTCTGTTTGGGATCCCGAGGCTGTACTCTGTTCTGGAGCCCAGACGTCTTTTGTTTCCTAGCTTTGCCACTGGAAACAAATATCCTGGCAAGTTGGCGGGTCATTGGCTGAGCAACATGAACGTGAGAAAGAAAATGCTGGGAATGGAGGTTGGTCAGTTACAGTCTGTCTGACTCAGAAGAGGAGATTCCAGCTGCCGTGGATAAGAAAGGACAGTGTCCTGAATCAAGAAACTGGGCAAAGGGCTTCCCTGGTGGCACAGTGGTTGAGAGTCCGCCTGCCGATGCAGGGGACACGGGTTCGTGCCCCGGTCCGGGAAGATCCCACATGCCGTGG
>NC_041225.1:71989190-72114583 GCF_002837175.3 Physeter macrocephalus
GTTCGTGCCCCGGTCCGGGAAGATCCCACATGCCGCGGAGCGGCTGGGCCCGTGAGCCATGGCTGCTGAGCCTGCGCGTCCGGAGCCTGTGCTCCGCAACGGGAGAGACCACAGCAGCGAGAGGCCCGCGTACCAAAAAAAAAAAAAAAAAAAAGAAAAAAAGAAAAGAAACTGGGCAGGGTGAGGAACAGATCATTATAAGCAAAAAGACAGACTAAATTAGCTCCCTGAAGGAACACTAGCTGCGAATCTCTGCCGTTGTCTTCATGAAATCAGCAGATGCTTCCCTGCCCCACCCCATTGCTTTTTACAGCTGAATTAACGTGTTTGACATGGGGCTGGGGAGTGGGTTTTTACAAACTAAAGGTCTACAGTGATTCATTTCAAATACAAGTACAAGGAGGACACATTTTAGGGGTCCCAGGTGCAGTGACTCAAAGGGCATAATGGGAAATAGAAGACTTAACTTGACCAGGTTGGGAGAAACCGGAAGAGGTGAGCAGCTGGCCAGCAGACTTGACCTTTGGCACATTCAGTAGGCCCTATTCTGGGGAAGAAAGGACGGTAGTGTCTGAAAAGAATGGTGGCAGGTAAGAGGCACCTGGGTGACATAAAGGTGTATCCTAGTGGTGACCCTAGGAGCAGCCAGCATTCCGAGACAGTACACATAGTTCCAGGCAGACCAGGCCCCTCCAAGGTGACTGAGGTTCACAGAAAGGATTCCATGGCTCCCAGACCTAAAGGAACTGGCTGCCGGACAAGTTATCAAGACACAACATAAGATATTACAGGATAAAGATAGGACATGGTTCTTCTATGGGGAAGAGATGGGTGGAGTTTGACCTTAGTGTCTAGACCCTGAGACACTTGAAGGTAAATACCATATATTATACAAAGAAGGTTCTAAATATTTGTTGAATAGGTAAACATGGAAAAAACTGTTTCTTGATGTTGAAAATAGACTCAGAGGTAGTCTATCAGCAAGTGTAATATAACGCTGGATCTGCCAGTGAGCTGACGTAGATGTCACCAGCGACCCTCTCCCTACCTCCCCCTACTGCAAGGGCGGCTTTAGTCACCTCAGGACAGGCTGAGCCTGGCTGGGGGAAAGGGAGCTCGCTAGAGCCTGATCGAGGTGTTCTAGTTGAGTGGAAGAGAACTGTAGACGCAGAAAACACAGGTTACTCTAGCACACCACTGCCTGATTTTCTAGGATGGACTTCCTTTCGGTTTGTAAACTTAGTGAATTTATACTCTTTCTATTTTTCCAGAGGATTTAAGGAAGCGTTCCAGAGTACTTACATATAACCTGATATGACAAAAACAGGTGACAGAATTGGGCACGCCAATCCGTGTGCACGGGCTGGCCTACTCTTGTCATCTCCCATCTGGAGATGGTGTTTTCTCTGCGTGTGACTGCATTTGTGACGTTTGCCCTGGAAGATCAGTTAATCTTGCACTACGAGTCCATGTTTTGAGTCACATTTAATCACATTAAGTTTCTTCTACAAACACAAACTGTGAAGTTTAGTCTAGATTATCATCTAAGTAATACAGGTTTTGAAACCCTGGTTTTACTTTATAAGCAACAGTGAATGGAGAGAGTAATATTCAACTCCCTCCTTTTTAATCAGTCCAAGCCGCATGAAGTAAGTTTTTGCAGCAGAAATTGTAAAAGAAGTCAACCTCTAGACTTTGGATGCTTTTACTGAAATAATAACGTGTCGTACAAAGTATTTGTGAGGCAAATCAAATTATTCAGTGGTTGATAAATGTGTATATTTGTGTGTGAGTGTGCGTACACCCATGAGTGTGTAGAGTTCTGTCATGGGATGAATTTGTGGCAGGACACTCTCTGAGTGTGGCCTTCCTACCACCAGAGACAGAATCACCTGGAGTGCCATTAAAACATAGCTTCTTTGGCCCTACTTTCCCAATCAGAATTTATTGAGGCCAGAGTCTGGGAATCTCTAAACAAGTGCACCCCACCTCCCATGATTCTGACACATAGAGGATATCAGGATGAGTGATTTTTTTGGACCATATGTGATTAACACGAAGTGAATAGCAAGTAAGAAAGGGAAAGGTCATTGGAGATGGTGTTTGAGGTGTTGAGAAAAACTTTATAGACAACGTGGAATCTGAAAGTTTTTTTAGGTTCTGAGACAAGAGATAGACATTTTATGCACAAAGAATGGCTTAAGCAAAAGGTAGAGTTTAAAAGAAGGTAAATAGACCTGCACCATCAGAGTGAAGGTTTTGTTTACCCTAGGGCAGTAGAAGATACTGGGATGGGGCATTGAGAGGCAGGAATGAGACTGGGCTGTAAAACCACTGAGAGTAACATGTGATGCTTTGACCCCCATAAGTTTCCTTCCTGCTTCCCACCTGTCAGAAAGTGAAATGGGCATGGCCTCCAGAATTTTGGACCAGAAAAACTAACCACATAATTACAGGAGGAACACTATTGGGGAGAAAAGCATTTGGTTTTGAGCTATTTGCTTAAGACAAAAAGATCTGGGCAGAGATGAATGTGTTCAGATAACATCTTCCCGATACAAAGATATCTTTGTTTCCACTGTTTTCTGCCGTGAACCTAATCTTAGACTAACATCATAATTTCAATGTAAAGCTCATTTTTACAAATACATCCGTCATACTCACTGTGAGTGTGTGTGCTGTGTTTATTAGTATACATTAGGACAGCTCTTCTAAGCCTTTTATTCCCTTCTCTGCAGCCAGCCTAGTATGAGAATTGAGAATAGGGGTCTCAGTAAGTTACATTTCCCTCTTTTTCCTTCATTTGATGCTCATATGAACCCTGTGAGGCAGATGAAGTTGACAGGCTTTGTTAGCCCGTTTAAGCTGAGAACCTGAGTGGGGGAGAATCTAAGATTTGTGCTCTGTGGCTTGCAGAGCTAAGTGAGGGAGGAACCAGGCCAGTGCCTTTCCTCTCCACTTGCCATGCCTCCTTTGAATGGACCCGCTGATTTCTTTTCTGGAACTCTAGGGATATTCTCTCCATGACACAAGTGTAAAGCCTGTAGCCTGCTGGAAATCATTGTTTTCCAGTCACAGATTTCTTACAAAATTCAGAGACTTATTAACATTCTTTGGACTTTTGGCATAGGATTAGGTTTATCATTTAAAAGAAAACATAATAGGAAATACTGGACACTTATATTCTTTTTCAAAACACTTGATACATATTGAGTTATTTCATCCTTATCTTAACCCTATGAGGTAAGAACTATTTCTATGGCTATTTTAGAGATAAAGAAACTGAGGCCCGGAACTGATAAGTACTTGAGTAAGATTGCACAGGGAGGATGGAAAGAAAAGAAAAACAAAGTTTCTTTGGGGCTCTCCAGGCTGGGATAAAATGTTGCTGATGTGAGTACTCGTGGCCATCATTCCTCTTGTGTGACTCTGTAGTGTACTGTCTTCTGAGATGCTGATTATAGTATCTCACTCATAGGATATGCTGATAGTTGCAAATTGGATGCTCTTTAGTGGGTTTAGAGATTTCTGATTGAATATACTTCTGATAATTGAAGTTTCACAGAAATCCTTCATTTTTTAATTGAATCACTTCCACATACAAGGCATTTTGGGGCTTATGTAGGATTGTAGATCACAGGTCCCCCAAAGCTTACCATAACATTTTTGAATGTATGTTGTAGGGCTGAAGATAAAGAATGAGGTGTAAACTTTCCAGGGAGTAATTTCTTTCCCATTTAAAATAAAATTTCAGCCATTTGGAAGTGATGTTACTATTCAATATCTTATTAGTAGACATGACTTTCCTCATTATTTTTATTTCACCATATCTTAGTTCTTCTTTTGTTTTAATCTGGACTTTGACCCATTAAAATAAATGTTTTGCTGGTTTGTGTTCTTAAATGATCAAATGGCTAAATTTTATTGAAGCTCTCTCCTATGTGCGGTGTAGTCGGTGGGCACCATGATACAAAAAGAAATTTGAAACATGGTACCCGCCGTCAAGGAACATAGATGTCTCTCTCTCATCCATTGCCTTCCTCCTTCACCCTTCATTATATGGACTGTGTCCTAATTTCCATTAGTTTTCTGAATATTTTAAAATAATTTTCCCTTCTACCCCATTACCTACTTATAGAATTATACTGTCCTCTTAAACTGTACTAGTTTCTTAACTTGTATTCCTATCCTCCCGTTATACAAATCTGGTCTAGTCTTCTTCCGTTCATCACTTTCCAGTGGCTCTCCAGTGCCCTGGCCAAAGGGCATGGTGAAGACAGGCAGAGGTTCTTCATCCCCTGGCCTCTGCCCACTTTCCTGGCCTCTCTGCCAATTCCGTGGCCGTGCTTTTGCCCCCTGTGTCTCTCTGCATTGTTCTTGCATTAGGATACAACATTCTTGCCCTTTGTCTGTGTGCTACCACTTTGAAAGCATCTCCAGCTTCCTCCTCAACCCAAAAATAATCCTTCTCCATGTGTTCATATCCCCTTATACCAGTCTTTCACGAACCTATCTTACTGCATTGCAACTCTTTATTTGTCTGTCTGTCCCCTGTGCTGGACTCAGAGTAAGCTGCTTAAGGCCTACAGTTATGTCCTCTCTATACTTTACGGCCCCCACGCATGTAGTAAGTAATCATTATGCAATGTTTAAATGAAAGAATGTGCGTGCTTTTATGGTTCAAACTAAAATAGTTCAAAAGACATAATACTGGACTTTAGGAACCCAGAGGGCATCAACTGTTATTCTCCTCTCTGCTGGGCCCTCAATTCTTGGCCGGAGACCTGGCACAGAGTAAGTGCTTAATCAGTATTTGTTGCATAAAGAACTGGATGAAGATCAGCAAGGAGTATCATGAGTAGGAAAGAACTTGATTTGAGCCCTGAATCTGGAAGAATAAGTAGGTTTTCTTGAAAGGCAGCAACCAGTGAAGGCATTCTAAAGCTAGCAATTACTATGAGCAAAAAACTTGGAAGGAAGAGGAGTTTGCCTTTATGGGAGCTAGATCATTATTTTTCCTCTCTGAATGGTTGCTGTGTTAATGGTGCAGATGAAAAACTACCAGGTGTTTTTTTTCTTTTTTTTTTTTTTTTTTTTTCTGATAGACTGATTGCAGGAAGAAAATGACTATACCCATAAAAGTTTTGAACTGTTTTCGGTGAATGCAAAGAGCAATTATTTGATAAGTATAAAGTACGGTTTAGACTGTTATGTTCTGGCATCATTAATGGACAAGTAATACGTTGGCTGATGTATCTCCTTTGAAGTTTGCTTGGAAGCTAAGAGTCTGCAAGGGCATTTTTGGGAACTGACCCTAAGAATTGAGGGTGTTCATCATATCAAGGAAAGCCAGGAGGAACTGTGAAAGAGGTAAAGATCAGAACAAACAGAGGAAAGAGTGGATGTTAGATCTCTTTGTTCTACTTATTTTCATCAAATGAAAGCAGCAATTACATAAGTTATTTCAATTAGGTAGCAATTGTGATGGTTCCTTGCATTGCTATGAACCGGGCTGTTGTAAGTACATTCTTGTTGGGAAATATGACACGTTATCTGAAATCCCACCCCATTTCATGACCAGTGCCACTGACAATAAAGTGCACCTTAGATTTTGTAGTTTTTATTGACGATAGCACCTATTATTTGGGCTTTCTGGACTTAAGGGGAAATTCACAGAACTGACATTTCAAATAAATAACGTTTTTGAAACACTGTCATGCTCACAGTAAACAATGGCGCTGAAGATGGTTTCTGAGTAGAATTTTAATTCTGAGGAAGACGATATGCCTGCAAGGTTGGCTTTTGTGCAGTGGCATTGATAATTGCTCTAGGACTGGTGCATTTATACTAGAGTTCACCGGGCCAAGTAGACTTAATTATGAGGTGCAATAACACACTCTTTGACTTTATTTGCATCTGTGCTGGTGGCAGAATAGGAAATTCAAATTATGGGAAGAACTGTTGGGCCACCCGCAATAATATTGTGATGAACGTGAAACTCAGAAATGTTGAAATAGCAAATGTACGAAAAAATAAGATTTACCTTATTCTCCGTCTCAGTTTTATTCTTGGGGGAGTCTGGGAGATAGAAACATGTCTCAAATATTTTAAAGAAAATGTCTGACTTTAGTAAACTTCCTTTGAAAAGTTTATTTTTAAACGTTTAAAATTTTTAAAATATTTTAATAATCCATGGAAGATTATCCTCGGGATTATTAGGAAAATTTTTTAAAAGAATATGGATATATTTAGAATATAATGCTACTGACACATTGCCACTTTAAGGAACGGAGGGCGAATACATACATTTATTGGTACTAGCTAACATTTACTGAACAGTTAACAGTTTAGCAGATATTGTTTTAAGCGTTTCACAGGTGTTAAGTTGATCTTCCAATAAGTAGTATGTGAGGTAGGTATTATTATTATCCCCCATTTTATTGAAGCTCAGAGATGTCAAGTAACCTTGCCCTAGGTCACACAGCTGGTAAGTAGTGGAATTGGGACTTGAACTTGGACAATATCTAGTTCCTGTGCTTTTAAACATTAAAACATACTGCTCTGTGTTTGCAGTTGTGGGATTTCTCTTAGTACTACACAACCTCTACTTCCAGATTTATTCAAAAGGCAAGGGCACAACCGGTAGATAACAACACTGAGAAATTCTGTAATTTGTGTATCTGCCTCAAAGGCAGTAAGATCAGGGTTGTTAAAGTATTGCAGTAAGGAGGCCATTAGACTCAGGTGACTGATGCCTTGGTCACCTAGGTGAGCAAACCAAAACTTAAGCCAGAGTCAATACACTTGAATCCAAGAAAGTGAAACTTAAGGTCATTCAATCACAAACAGCCAACAAGACTTTTTCAAATAAGGCAACCACTTAACGCTATAAGCAGTCAAGTACAGTTGGTCCTTCCTATCTGTGGGTTTTGCATCCTCATATTCAACCAACTATGATAGAAAAATTTTAAAAAATTCCAGAAAGGGGCTTCCCTGGTGGCACAGTGGTTGAGAATCTGCCTGCCAATGCTGGGGACACGGGTTCGAGCCCTGGTCTGGGAAGATCCCATATGGCGTGGAGCAACTAGGCCCGTGAGCCACAACTACTGAGCCTGCACATCTGGAGCTTGTGCTCCGCAACAAGAGAGGCCGCGACAGTGAGAGGCCCGCGCACCGTGATGAAGAGTGGCCCCCGCTCGCCGCAACTGGAGAGAGCCCTCGCACAGAAACGAAGACCCAACACAGCCAAAAATAAATAAATATAAATGCATAAATAAATAAAAATTTTTTAAAAAATTCCAGAAATTTCCAAAAAGCAAAGCTTGAATTTTTTGCAACTATTTACGTAGCATTTACATTGTATTAGGTATCACGAATAATCTAGAGGTGACTTAAAGTATGCGGGAGGATGTGCATAGGTTATATGCAAATAGTACATCATTTTATGTAAGAGACATGAGCATCCATGGATTTTGGTATCTGCAGGGGTCCTGGAACCAGTCCACAGTATTCCTGTGGATACCGAGGGAAGGCTATAAATTCTTTGCTTTCACATTTTCACAATGAAAACATTGCCCCTAGCTCCTCTAGGTGGAGGCGCTCCAACCACTTTTGGTTTGGTACTGCTCAATGCCAGTACATGTTTGCTCATAGACTTTTCACAAGTTTGATGTGCCTTAGTTTACCTTTTAACAGGTTTCAACAATGACTTAAGTTTCATTACTTGCAGAATTCAGCAAATTGCATCTCAACATTCACTGATTAAAGTCATGGTCTCAGTTTTAATTGATTGGCTGGTTTATATGCTTAAAATTCAATATTGATATTTACAAGTGGGCACATTGGCTTTGGCTTTGATTAATTGCTGAATTTAATTCTGTGTAGAGTACTTCTTATTCTCTAATCAGCATTGCTGATTTAATAATCAAGTACCCCTGTTTCCAAGATAATGACATCAGGTACCAAAAATGACAATTTGAAGATTGACACATTTCTTTTCAGTCGAACTATAAACTTGTTCCAAGAAGAGAGTCCCTCCTTTCTCATGCTCTTTTTTTTTTCTTTCACTTTCTTCACAAAAATTGTATTAAATGCTTATGTGCCAGACTGTGCTAAATGATATGGTTATGAACAGGATGGTCATGGCCTCTCCTTCTATACTATAAGTTCTGTGACACTTCAGCACAGAAAAACTTGTCCTTCTTAACAGCAGTTTTTGAGTTGGAATGAAAATGTTTTATAGAAATATTCAAATTTTAATTCATTGCATGACCACTTACACAATCATATGTCTAATTTAATTAGGTCAGAGAAATTGTGGTGGTGTGAGTTTAAGTTAGAGAAAATAATGACTTAGAAATGTTTTATTTACTGTGTTTATTGCATGTAGTAACCCCCTGTCATAGCTTGGGCTGCTATAACAAAAATATCACAGACTAAGTAGCTTAACAATAGAACTTTATTTCTCACAGTTCTAGAGACTGGAAGTCTAAGATCAGGGTGCCAGCATGATAGGATTCTGGTGAGAGTCATTTTTCTGGTTGTTGTATCCACACATGCTAGAGAGAGAAGAGAGATCATCTCTCGTGTTTTTCATTTAAGGGCACTACTCCCATTCATGAGGGCTCCACCCTCATGACCTAATTACCTTTCAAAAGCTCCACTTCCAAATACCATCACATGGGGGGCCGATTAGGGCTTCACCCTAGGTATTTGAGGACATTCAGTCCATAGCATGGTCCATACTGTTTCTAGCTGGAGAGCTCTCATGTGTAATAAAATTTCAAGTGAGCATGTTTGACACTTGGTTAGGCAATATTTATTTATTGAACACCTACTATGTGCCAGGGCGGGGCTGGGTGCTGAGTTATAGCAGTGAGCAAGATGCAGCACCTGTCCTTCCGGACAAGATGATCTAGTAAGATACTGCCAGACTCAATGTGATTATCGTCCAAAGTGGGTTACATTTTTCTCTTTCCTAGCTGTTGTTATCTTACAAAGGCATTTTGCCTAATTCAGGTAGATTGATTGAAAATTCAGAATGAGTGGTTTTGCTAGCTTCAAAATTTATGTGACTTTCTTAATAATTTAGATTTTTAAGCTGGAGATAAGGTTAAACATTTAAAGAATTTCTAGAACTTCAGCCCAAACCAAAGAAATCTAAGGGGGGTCATCTTCATAATTTACTTCCTGTGCCTTGAATAGTTGAAATTGGAGTCTTTTTGAGTAGTTTATTATAAATGTTTTTAAACTCATTTTTCTTCATTTCCTTACATGTTATAGTCTTACTAGTTAAAGGGATTGCCCGCTTTTAAGTATGCAAAACAAGAAAAGTAGTAAATAATGAAATTCACCATGATGAAATATATTAATTCCATAACACAGAAATTATCATCTGTGCTTTAAAAAAGCTGGGTTTAAGTCCAGTGTAATCAAATCAGCTTTTCAGTGGAGTCAAGCTCCATGCAGGCCTCACTCATTCGTAGGAGTGACCCTGGTGCCTTGCCCAATGATAAGAGGTAGTCTAGAAACTTAATGAACCAATATCTGTTGAATAAATGGCCCTTTTTCTTCTATTGAGTGACACTGATGCGTGGAGACTTTGGGTTTGCTCTTCTTTGTTGATGTATGCACGTAAAAGTAATAATACTTGGCCTATCGTTGATTATTTTGTACCAGTTATTTATTTCGTATGCTTATAGCAATTCTACAAAATATTGTTACCTTCATCTTACAGGTGAGGAGGCTGAGAGTTGGGGAGATTAAAAGTAGTGTACCTAATAATTGGCGGCACCACGATTAGAACAAATGTCTCTGTGGCTTCAGGGCCCACGCCTTGTCCGTATCTGGGCTGTTTTACTTTGCAAGCAAGATGGTGGATCCAGTGATGGCTCACGTGGAAAAGAGCAGGATGCACCCACAGCCCAGCACTGGCCTGCAGTGAAGCAAAGTTGATAGAATAGCCGGTAATGGTGGTTATGTAGTTCTACTCCTTCCAATGTCAAGATGTTCCTGCCTGCTTCCGGCTTTGCTGCAGAAGATGTAATACCTTTGACTAAAGCAAACCTGATATAAAATGATTTGACATAAAGAAACTTTGATTGACCCAGAGCAAAAAAATCTTTTCCAGATACATCTGTATGTACAGAGAGGTGGATATGACTCATATAGGACTGACTTCTTGGGTGCTTTGAGCAGCAGCAGTTGACAGTTGAGGTAAGCTTGGTGTGAGTAACAATGCAGGAAAGAAGGGCCTTTCTTATTAACAAAGCCCTCATGACGGCATTGTCGGTAGCAAACACTTAAATGGCTTCAGGAAGCACATTTTACATGAGTCACTCCCATTCTGAAGTTCATTCACTCCGAGAGCGTCCTGTTTTTACTCTCATAGCATGACTAGACGTTTAAGGACATGACCTGGTGGTTTGACAGCAGCCCAAACCATTGTGGGCAAATCTCGACATTTCCTCAAACTAATCGTGAGAAGCCGGTGTAGTTCACCATTTTCAGACATTTTTTCAAATGAGACATTCCCCCCCAAGACTTTATATTTTGGAGAAGTTTTAGACTTAACAACAAAATTGAGAGAAAGGTACAGAGTTTTCCCATATACCCCCTGCCCCACACATGCATAGCCCTCCGCACTATCAACATCCCTCATCAAAGGGGTACATTGGTTACAACTGATGAACCTACATCGATACATCATAATCACCCAAAGTCCATAGTTTACCTTGGGGTCCATTCTTTGTGTTGTACAATCTGTGGGTTTGGACAAAAGTATAACAGCAGATATCCATCATTTTAATATCACATAGGTTACTTTCACCGCCCTAAAAATCCTCTGTGCTCTGCCTATTCATCCTCCCATCCCTCTCCTGGCAACCACTGATCTTTCTACTGTCTCCATTGTTTTGCCTTTTCCAGAATGTCATATAGTTGGAATCATACAGTATGTAGCCTTTTCAGATTGGCTTCTCTCAGTTAATAATATGGATTTAAGATTCCTCCGTGTCTTTTCATGGTTTGATAGGTCATTTCTTTTTAGCATTGAGTAATATTTCATGGTCTGGATGTGCCACAATTTGTTCATCCATTCTACCGAAGAAGAACATCTGAGCTGCTTCCACAAGAGAGAGATTTAATTGATGTTCATTAGAGAGTTTCTGTTCTGAAACTCACCCTTTGGGCTGTCTGTACCTCTGTAGGAAGAACTCCTTGCTCCTGCCTAAACTATTTTGGACTAAAATGGAAGACAGTGTTGGGGGAGCTCTCATCAATTGATACATGCCAGGGTTCTGGGTTCAGCCAATGTCATCTCTGGATGGGAATTTCCTTAGGGCACTGTGGAACTGTGAAGATCCCCTTAAGATGGGAGTTAACAAGATTGAACTTTCTTTTGGACTCGGAAAGATCTGGGTTCAGATCCGGACCGCTATCTTCTAGTTATCTGAATGTTAGTGAGGGTTGGGGAGACTTAATTTCCCTGAACTTCACTTTCCCTCACCTGGAAAATTGAACCTAATAATACCGACTGTGGATGTTTTATGTAAGGTTTATTCACTGTTGATACTACCATTCACTGAAAGCAAGGAGGGGGCTTCAGCCAGAATGGCAATTATTTGTGAGTGGAAGGAAAGAGAACTGGTATTTATTAGATGTCCACTGAGTCCAGGCCTTTGGCATATCTGTAGTCTCATTGAATCTGTGCACGGTGCACTGTACAGTCCAAAGCAAGTTTCTTTGGCCTTGGAGTCGATGCAATCCTAGCCTTGCAACTTACAGGCTATTGCCTGGAGAGAGAGAAAGCTGTACCTTTGGGAAAGCTAGGGGAGTCTTCTCCTTTAAAAACCAGAATTCCCTTTGGAGGTGGAAAGGAGAGGTGGCTTCCCTAGATCCCAAAGTTCTAGACTCTAAACTAGACCTTGAGACTGCTTCCTACAGAAATAACCTGAAAATATTATTGTGATAATTCTGCTGTGTTGAGAGTTAAGATTTATTTTGCTTAGATGGAAACCTAGGCATTCCTTCTGTGGGGAAAAAAAGAGAAAAGAACGTAGAATATGAATTTATGTGTCAAAACTGTTTTAAAATTTTTATTTATTTATTTTTCAGCTGTGTTGGGTCTTCGTTGCTGCGCGCAGGCTTTCTCTAGTTGTGGTGAGCTGGGGCTACTCTTCGTTGCGGTGCGTGGGCTTCCCATTGCGGTGGCTTCTCTTGTTGCGGAGCACGGGCTCTAGGCATGCAGGTTTCAGTAGTTGTAGCTCGAGGGCTCTAGAGTGCAGGCTCAGTAGCTGTGGTGCACAGGCTTCATTGCTCCGCGGCCTGTGGGATCTTCACAGACCAGGGCTCGAACCCGTGTTCCCCTGCGTTGGCAGGTGGATTCTTAACCACTGTGCCACCAGGGAAGTCCCTGTGTCAAAATTTTTTCATAAGAAGGTGACTACGGAGTAAAATTTTAGATCTTATTTCTTGTTTGAAGACTTTAGAAGAAAGAAAATACGTGGCTTATGACATGAGTCCTTGTAATGGTTAAAATTAAATGTCTTTCTTGACATCAGAACCAGCTCTTAAATCTGATAGGCAACTACGCAGATGCAGCTGTTTTGTAAATAAGTTTTATGAACTTCAGCTTGCAACATATTAAGTGAGACCGCCAGCTTAATGATCATAAAAGCTTCACAGACCCTAGTTGGTATCGCAGGCTCAGTTTCCAAAATGTTTTATGGTATAGTGATCACTTATCCAATGGCACTGTATAAAATATTGTTCAGAAAGTAATGGTGATGCTGATGGGAGAGGTTTATTATTAACATTTGGTTAATAATAAAAGTGATTTTGAAAATAAACTTTGAATGTAAATTGATACAGCCACTATGGAGAACAGTATGGAGGTTCCTTAAAAAGCTAAAAATAGAACAACCCAGCAATCCCACTACTGGGCATATACCCTGAGAAAACCATAATTCAAAAAGAGTCATGTACCACAATGTTCATTGCAGCTCTATTTATAGTAGCCAGGACATGGAAGCAACCTAAGTGTCCATCGACAGATGAATGGATAAAGAAGATGTGGCACATATATACAATGGAATATTACTCAGCCATAAAAAGAAAGGAAATTGAGGCAGCCGCATAGCACAGGGAGATCAGCTCGATGCTTTGTGACCACCTAGAGGGGTGGGATAGGGAGGGTGGGAGGGAGACACAAAAGGAGGGGGTATGGGGATATATGTATACATACAGCTGATTCACTTTGTTATACAGCAGAAACTAACACAACATTGTAAAGCATTTATCCTCCAATAAAGATGTTAGGAAAAAAAGAAAAAAAAAAAAAAGAAACTTTGGGGCAGTTTGAACTGAGGAAATGAGCCTACTTGTTATTGGTTCATGTTTTGACTGTCACATTTGTTAAATAGCTTTAAGAAGGATGTGAACAAGTAAGCCATCATGTATCCCCTTGGGAAAGTTGTCACTGACTTTGATTATTGTGCTAGCTGAAGGCAGGAAAGGATGTTAACTGGAAAGCTGAATGCTTCTGAGAAGACCTGGGGTTTTGGCAGTGGGGGTCGAGGTTGGCTTCATCACAGCACGGTTGGCTGAATGTAAGTCTAGCTCCATGCCTAGGCATTAGGGTTGCTTCTTGAGTTTTTATAATATAATGTACACTTTGCCTGATAGAGAAAAAGGGTGGGTTTTTTTTTTCCTCCTTGTGTATTTGTACAAGGCCCTGTAGGAGTCATACTGTTCGCACCAAGAACCTCAGTTTACCCCGTATGACATATGAAGAACAAGAGGCTTAAAGAAATGGCATGTTCCTGGTCCCATCCAACTGTGGCAGGGCTGGAGTCATTTGCTGTCTCCGGTTCCAACTACTGTTTAACCTACATACTTATAGTCTCAGGGGAGACAGGGACATGCCTTGGATGAAATGTCCTGGCCATGTTCACTGATGCAACTGATTGTTGAGCAGATGTTTGCTTATTTTGACAAGTGGGGGGACAAGTCCAGAGAGGAGGGTTGCCCCCAAATACAGGAAGCAGTTTCTAGTGGATCAAAGACCAGTTTAGGATGCTGTGGAGGTTAGTATATATCCTTGCTGCAATCTACCTTTCTGTTAACTCCTGTCAACTGCAGCTACCAGAAGCAACAAGAAGTCCCAGGGTTCGTGTGGGACACAACAGGAATCAGGGCAATTCTGTTTAGATAAAATGGATTTCTTTTATTCTAACTTATAACAAGGCCTTTACAAAGTTGGACCACGATGATGATTTTATATTAAGAACCAAATCAATCCGACCAGACCAATCAAGCAAACAAAACAAAAAATTGATCTGCTTCCTCTTTACTTTATTGGATTATCTGAGCACATTCTTAATTGATGTTCCCTGGGTTTAGTATTACTCTGACTGATTATTAGAGGTTTTTTTTAAAGTTTTTATATGGCTACATCTGAGAATGCTCATTTAAGAATGCCCCAAAAGTGGAAAAAGAAAAATTAGATTCCTACTGTTAAAGCTGTTCCCTTCACATCTAAGTGTGTGAGTCTACAGCACTCTGTACCTCTGAGAAAAAGCAGCAGCCAGGAATTCTTCCAGCAAAAGCAAAATGGAAGCAAGGTAGTATGGAAAACTGCACGTGCTTTTTATTTTTTTTTTTTTATTTTTTTTTTTGTGGTATGCGGGCCTCCCCCTGCTGCGGCCTCTCCCGTTGCGGAGCACAGGCTCCGGAGCGCAGGCCCAGCGGCCATGGCTCACGGGCCCAGCCGCTCCGCGGCACGTGGGATCCTCCCAGACCGGGGCGCGAACCCGCTTCCCCTGCATCGGGGGGCGGACGCGCAACCACTGCGCCACCAGGGAAGCCCCTGCACGTGCTTTTTAGAAAGAAAGGATTAGTCCCATCGAATTTTTCACTTGAGGTTTACAGGTGTGAATAGACAGAAAATGAAGACTGTTGAATCCCTATTCATCCTACAGCTTGAGCCATTTGTCTCTCTCTTGAATTCGTACCTTCCGGGAACTCTTGATCCTTGCAATGCTGGCAATGCTGGCAACTTTTAATTTAGGGAGAGAATGTCAACTATGCCATTTTCTACTCAAATTTCCTGTAAGTTCAGTGGAAGTGTCCTTAGACATTTCCATGGATATGTTATTCTTATTTGCTGGTATTTTTGACTTGAAATATAAGAGGGAGAGAATAATATTGATTTGTATTTTGTTCCAGTTTTTTAAATTCTTCAGAATTCTTGGTCCTCTCTGATGATAAGGCTCAGGGGAAGAGACAGAGGAAGAGAGTACAGACTTTAATGTCTCAGACTCCTAGAGTTAATCATCAGGGGCAGCCTTCTTTGACTGTTTCCCATTTCCCTCCTGCCCTCATCACACTGCAGCATTCACACCATCCCTCAGGTCCCAGTGCCTTTTTCCATTTGACACTTTCCATCAATACTTAAACATAGGATTTTGGCTTTTGCTGGCTTCTAGAAATTCTGGTAAGAATTGTTTACAGATTGCTTCTGAAAGCTCAAGCTAATGATCTGTTAAGCATTGTCCTGGTTTGGTTGGTTTTGATGACTTTGCAATAAAGTGATGGTGACTAATATTTAATGAGAATCTAACCATGTGTCAGGGCACCATGCTAAGAGCTTCTGTGTGAGTTCAGTTCACCTTTACAGTAATTCTAAGAATGGAGCAGTAGAAATTCCCCTTTGCAGATGTGAAACCAGCTCTAAAGGCTGAATGACTTGCTCAAGGTCTCACAGCTGGTAGAAGGCAGAGCAAGGATTCAAGCATCCACAGCGCTGTAATACCTTACATCTCAGGGGTGGTCCACAGACTAGCAACAAGACTCATCTCAGCCTGGAACTACTGAACCAAAAATCTACACTTTAAGGCGATCCAAAGGTGACTTGAATGCACCTTAACACTTGAGAAGCGCTGCTGCACTCAGAAGTCTGATAAAGTGGAGACTGCAGTAGACAGGAGGGTCGGGACACTTGCTTCCTGGTGGCGCTGTTGAGGTGTGATGTTGGGCATTTGCTTTTCGAACTGTGTCTGAAGCAGGAGGTAGGAGCAAATAAAGAGAAGCATTGTGGTAATGGTAACCTAAAGAGTAATTTTGGGGGTGTGGAAGCACCATCATCACTGTCATTATCACTAGTAAATATCCATTAAAACCTTCGTTAAATGGCAGCTCTCAGTTGATGGAATGATTTAGAATGCCTCTGTCTGTTAGGAGACATTTATCGGGAGAAAATGGGAGCCTAAATCAGAATATATTGGACTGAGTTTGAGTACCTGGAGACAGTGCTAAAAAAGCAAGGAAATCATTTTTAATTAAATGTTTATTATAGTTACCACAGTGGTTTGGGTTTACATTTATAACGTAATGGGGTTGTATTCTGATATAGGTACAATTTATGATGAATTGGGCCCTTTGTGTAATCAATGTGTACCATGCATGATGCCCCTATCATAGACTTTGAAGAAGAACCTTAGTGCTTTCCATGATTAGGAACATTTATGATTATTCTACCTTTGCTTTTATGACATTGTAGATTGTATTTGTGACAGCTGTAATACTGAATCCTTGGCCAGAAATAAACATCCAATTATTGTATAGTCTCAGCGGGAAAACATGATTGCTTTATGAGAGTCCACTTTATAAAGTGATTTTAAGGATTTTAACTTGGCGAAAAGGAAGTACTATCTGCACAGCACTTTCATTTTAACATTCATTTATTTGATATTTATTGAGTGCCTACTCTGTGCTAATCACTTTCATCTCTAATTTTGAAAATCTGACAGTATTCACCAGTCCTGAAGCTGATTTGATATAATGTTTCTGGAGTTTCACATGAAGAGAATAGACTTGGTGGTCTAGGTTTTGATCCTAAAATACAAGAGCATGATAACTAAGTTTGTAGAGTTCTTTATGCTTCCAAAATGCTTCATATACACCATGCTGTTTAACCCTCATGTGGGTCAGGGTTTAACATGCTCATTTGATCGAAGGATTGATGAGTCAGATGGTCTTACTGTCTTTTGTATCCTGAAAGTCTTGTGAGCAGAGATGAGCAATTGTCATTTTATTGCCTGACTGTTCATGGCTGTTATTGTTTGTACCATCCAGTTGGCCGCTAGTCATGTTCTTTTTTGTGGTAACTTTGTTGTCTGTTTTTATCTTGATAGTCATTTATATCATATTTATCTTTGTATACATTTCAGTTTTACTTTCCTAATAGCCTGTGCAAATCTCATGTGGGTTATATTTCTTTATGTTCCTTATATTACTTGGGGCATCATAGGCCCTCGATAAATTTAGTTGAATTTTAAGTGGGAATAAGGAGAACTAATATCCTGCCATGCAAAATGATTTGCATCCTGCCCTCATTCGTTTCATTTCCTAGGCAGTGTTTTTTTCTCTAGGTCAGTCAAGTCTGGGACTGCTGTTTTTCTTTTCCAGGTTCTCACTTTAAGCCATGTCTTTGCCCAGCAGACCATGATACAACAAAGAGGATTTGGAGCCCAGTATACTCAGTTTTGCCAAATGTTCACTGCTCTGATAAATCATCTATCGGCTAAGCTAAGTTTGGGGAATTATCTGTGGAGTTTAATTCTATTTGCTGGCCTCATCTGGTTGCCATGGATACTTGCTGTGGCAGAAGGTTGTCCTACAGGCACTGGTACATGATGTTGCCTGTGGCAACAAATAGCTGGGTGGCAGAGGAACAGGAATGGGGCGTGAGTACTAGGTATTCACAGGGAGGGCAGGGACTTTGCTTGCACTCAGCAGAGGCTGGGGAGCCTTCTAGTCGGATAGTCAGCGCTGGGCCTGTGGAGGGACCCAGCATGTGGTGTCAGGAGATCGTGTTGCTGCAGGCAGTAATCAGCGCTGTAAAGGTTTGTTTAGGGCAGCAGGTGTGTTTTGGCTGGCGATCAGCCACCTTGCAATGGGGATCCTGGCGGCAGGTAATCTGCAGAGATCCAGATGAGCTGGCGGTTGAGATTAGATCTGATATTAAGTAGGATAGATGAGGGCCAGGAGGCAAGCTCTTAAATGAGCTTGGGCACTTAGCTATGGAGGGAGTGGGGAAGGCAGAGCCTCAGGATGGTGCGGAGAGAAGGTGGGGCTGAGTCACAGCTGCCTAACAAAACGGAACCTGGAGTTGGAAGCTGAGAGGTGCTCTGAAGAAAGAGTACTGACCTGGAGTAGGGAAATTCTGAGTCTCATCCCTGTTCTTCCACATATTAACCCTGCTGTCTCCAGAAATTATTTTGCTTCTCTAGGCCTCAGTTGCCTCATCTGTAAAATGCAGAGGATGGTTTGAGGTGCATTTTCCAACCCATGACCTGCATGGTGTTGTCCTTTGGGAAAAGCATTCTGTGTTAAGATAGTTTGGGAAATGCTGCATGGTCTATCTTCAACACTGACAAGATTTACAGTATTTGTTATTATCTTCAAGTAGCCAGTGATGACCCGTGATGACTTTTATTTAGCCTAGTGGTTCTCAAACTGATTGACCATAGCGTGTCTTTTCCCCCAGGCAGCTGTTGACTTGGTGAGGGAATCTCGAGCTTGGAAGCACACAGTCTGAGGAAGACTGGGTTCAGTGATCTTCCAGATGCCTGCCAGTGGAGGATACCCTAAGTATATCCACTGCTCATTTATGAGGCTGCAGATACACAAAAGGCTTGTCCAGTTGGGGAGCCACAAGTGGTCCTTTCCTTTCAACTTTAACTTGGTGTCCCTTCCGTCTTGAAAGTTATAGTGGAGACTCGCTGCTGTTTGGAATTTCCTGTCCCCCAGCCCTGGAGCACTGGTCCCTGATTCCCATTCATGATTTAGAGGAAGGGGTGTGGAGGGTGCCTGTGATCGTTCCTCCTTCCTTTCCCAGAGCCTTGGTGTTGGGAGTCAAGTCAGCCTCCCCGAAGCCGCTCCTCTTCCTCTCAGCCCCTTTTGCTGCATCTGTTACATCTTCTGGAAAATGAACCCCCAACACAGGACATTATTTCAGTCACTGGGAACGTGTTTTCCTCTTTCCCAACAACTGATTTACAAATAAACTTTTGGAATTCTGCCCACTCACCCCACCTCCCATGGGGTTGGCTGAGGTAGTTTCTTAAATGCAATCTGTTTAAACATTTTCTAATCAAGAATAGGAAAAAAATACTAAGTGTTTTATCAGGCTGCATTTTGCATAACTAACTTTTTTTCCCAGTGGCCTTTTGAGAATGGGGAAATTTCATAAAACAACTTGGTGGAAGTAAAAGTGACTATTTTTTTAGTGATTAAATCAAGCTATGGAAATGACTTTGAGACTGAAAGTATTTACCCACATAGCAAGTATTTATGCAGCTTATACCACCTGTCTATCATTGTGCCTGACATAGTAGGATATCATCCAAGCTCCTGCCCTCAAGGAACTTACACAACTGAGGAAGTAAAACCACCATATGAATACATGAGAATGGAAGCCATTGTTACTCTACATAGCATTTCATTGAGTTATGGCAATGTATGGTATGAATTCAGAGACAGGAGTGACCATGACAGACTAACTTAGGGAGTTGGGAGGACTGCTGAGATGGAAGGACTTGAGGGCCAGCTATTGAAAGATAGGTGGGATTTATAGATTTTACAGAGAAAAGGGCCAGTGTTTAAATGGGCAAAAGCATAAGTAAATCAAACCTCCTCAAAGAAAAGACTTTTGAAACCCTGTTGTGTGCTAGGCTGTGTGTTTTGTAGCAGGGGATGATCATGAGAACTTCCTCTTTGAGGTGGCGAGTGGATGTGTAGGAGCTGGAGAATGAATGAATGTGTAGGAGCTGGAGATTATAAATTTCAAATAAAATGTTGCCTGTTTCCTTTTGGAAGCATTCCAAGAACTGCCCCAGTGCCAAATTTGGTTTGGATGGCATTTAACTATTAATCTTTGCCAGGACGCTTATATGATCATATGGACATTTATATTGTTCTCCTATAACCTGTTCGTGGATATTAGGGACAAAACCAATCTGATCCCATCTTGGATTTTTTTTCTTTTGTATATTTAGAGCCACAGAATTTTATTTCTGCTTTTGACTGGGCTCGAGGACCCACACAAAGGACCTTCTTCTCCTGCTGAGTGCACAGATAGATCACTCCAGTGATTTACCTGAGTTTTATTTTTGGCATGGTTACTATTGACAGAAATTGATAGGCTGTTGATGAAGCTAACTGACCAGTTCTCCTGAAGCCTTGAACTGGTTTGCAATTGTAGACCCAGTCTTAGTACTTGACTTGGAAAAAGTCACTAACCTTTGCTAGATCCCTATCACTCTATCTGTTGAATAGTTACGATACTACTGTGAGAATAAAACAAAGTGTCCAGAAAGCACATAGCACGGGAATATTCTGTTAAATATATTCTATTAGGATATTTGTATTCAGCACAGACACATGGTTGACTGTCCATAAATATTTGTTGAATAAGTGTGTGGTTAAAGATTTCCACTTCTGTTTCAGGCAGTTATTCACAAAATAGCAAAATGTCACTTTTATGTGATAAACAGACGTCAGTGGCATTCAATAAATTGAAAGTATTAATGGTAGTTGTCAAAAGGTTTTTAAAATGTCTTTTGTGTGTGTCTTACCTGTGGCTGGAAAAACATTCCTAAGCCAGAGTTATAATTTTTCTTCTATTTTGTGTTCCAACGGACTTTCTATTCAGAGGGCATATTTTAGCGTCATATATTGGAGAATTAACTCAGGCTATCTCACATTCTAAGAGATGCGCAGAGTAATTGGAAGATGGTAAAGTGGAAGATTTTTCTTTTCCTATTATTAAAAGCCTGTATTTCCCGTAGCTAAGCCAATTCAGCAAAGACTTGTAGGCACCAATTATTTAAGATTTTCCTTTGAAGCCGCAAACTTTAATTAAAATATATAGTTGCTATGGTTTCCGAGGCCTCCATTTGAGCAATTTATCTGTAAAGATATTTTCACAACACAAATTCCACATTAATTGGGAGTTTACCTTCTGTATTGAGGGGCACACCTACTCCAGCAGAGCAGTCCCGAGAGTCTGGGCTGCCATTGCTGGATATAGCATTTCCCCCAGATCTTCTTTCCAAATGGAACGTTGTGCCATTTTTCATAAATATTAATGTATGAACTAAGGCTGTCTGTCTTGACTTGCCAACCTAAGTGAGAAATTAAATACTTAGCCAGGCAACTGAGTTCATCTGTCCCCAGACTCTTTTTCTTCCCTCATTAAGAGGAAATTTTACCTGAAATACTGGAGTTGTCTTCATAATTGGAAATGAATTTTTCAGAAGGGACTTGAAAAGGTGTTTGTTTCAAAGCCCCTGCAGAGCAGTTTGACTGATACTCTTTTTTTTTTTTTTTTTTTTTTGCGGTACGCGGGCCTCCCACCCCTGTGGCCTCTCCCGTTGCGGAGCACAGGCTCCGGACGCGCAGGCTCAGGGGCCATGGCTCACGGGCCCAGCCGCTCCGCAGCATGTGGGATCCTCCCGGACCGGGGCACGAACCCGTGTCCCCTGCATCGGCAGGTGGACTCTCAACCACTGCGCCACCAGGGAAGCCCTGACTGATACTCTTGAATAGCCTTTGGAGTCTAAACTTTCTTAAATGATTTTTTAAACTCCAGGTCATTCATGGATCTGCTTGTCTGTGGTGTCATCTCCAGGTCCCACTTTCTCTCTCCACATCATCTCCATCCTCAAGTCCTGTGGTCTTTTACATTGTGGAGATGGGGGATTGTCTATGACCACTCTACTCTTTCTTTGACTAACCAGACCACAACAAAGCTTCTGAAATCCAATTCATCTTATTTATTCTTGTGATGAAAGCAGATGACTGCTTATGCATGTCATCTACTGAGATGCCTTCCTCTGGCATTTTTTATAGTCAGTCCAGAGTGCTAGAGCCAGTATAATTTGCCTTATCTGTACCAATCAATACATCACTTCCTAGAGACATTTATGGAATTTTAGAGCTGGAAGGGATCACATGAACCTAATCACCAAGCTGGTTGAGGCAGATACAGACTTGATGCCTAACACTCTTCTTTCTAACTGTACTCTATTTTTATTTTATTTTTTATTTTTTAATTTTTTTAAAAATTTTATTTTATTGAAGTATAATTAATTTATCAATACAATGTTGTGTTAATTTCAATGCTGTACAATGCTGTGTTAATTTCTGCTGTACAGCAAAGTGATCCAGTTATACATATACATACTCTTTCTCAAATTCTTTTCCATTATGATTTATTACAGGATATTGAATATAGTTCCCTGTGCTCTACAGTAGGACCTTATTGTTTATTCATCCTATAGATACTAGTTTGAATCTGGTAATCTCAAACTCCCAGTCCATCCCTCTCCTACCCTCCTTGGCAACCACAAGTCTGTTCTCTAAGTCTGTGAGTCTGTGAGTCTGTTTCTCTTTTGTAGATAAGTTCATTTGTATCATGTTAGATTCCACAGATAAGTGATATCATATGGTGTTTGTCTTTCTCTTTCTGACTCTTTTTTAAAAAATATTTTTCTCATCTCTACCACAGGGCCTTTGCATGCACTTCCCCTTTTTCTAGAATGCTCATCCTCTAACCATGGCTGGCTCTCATTCATTATTTATCTCATTATTATCTCATTATTATCATTAAACACCCATTCTTTAGAGAGGCCTTCCCTAACCATCCAGTCATTCCTTCATCACCCTTAACACATTTGAAATGATTTTATTTATTTTCTTGCTTCTTATCTATTGTTTGTTCTCCATTATAGCTCAGTGTCTGAAACATTCAAATATTTGCTGAATAAATAAATATGCTGTTTTGGCCTAAATTCAGTGTTTATTAGCAGCCAGAGGGTCACGAGTCACTTTATAAAGACTAGTCAAACAAAGTGTGTACACTGAGTCAGTGCTGCTCCCAAACACAGCCATTCCCTTTCCTTTGAATCATCTTACCCATTTGTATTCAGCTGGTTTTTACTCCCATTTCACGGATTCTCTTTGCTGACGTTCAGTGCTTGATGCAGTAGTCGGGCTGCACTCAGTGGAAGCTGTGACTTACCAGTGTCAGTATGTATGGCTGAGACAGAGCAGCCTGTAAAGCGAGGCTGAAGAGCCTGTGAACTGCATATGCATAGGACCAGGGGAGACGGCACAAATGTGGAGGTGCAGTCCTGTCTGCCATCGCAGTGCTGGAGGCAGGGGGGCAGAGCAAAGCACTCTGCTCCGATGCAGAGGGCCAGAGACATGGGCCGGCGGTGGTGGTCTCACAACGACACTTAGCACTAGAAGGGAGGCAGGTGTTTAGTAATAGCTGGGGCTTACTGTGTGCCAGCCAGTGTCCTCAGTGCCTACACAGAGTAACTCACTCAGTACCTGCCTCTGAGTGGAAGATTGTTATTCATCCACTTTGCAAATGAGGAAACGGAGATGCAGGAGTTTAATAACTCGCTCAAGGCCCCAGAGGAGGTAGTTGAGTCAACATTCAAACTCAGGCAGTCTGGCTCCATGCTCTTAACTACTAGTCTAAGCCAGATCCCAGATAAGTGTCTTCGGGGGCTGGTTCTAACAGTAGCATAAAGAGAATATTGCACAGATAGAGTGGGGTCAGATAAAGGTTGGAACTGTCTGGAAGATTTCCAGCTAAATTTAGCAGAAGCCAATGAACAGGAAAGAGGCCTGGTCCTGGAAATCAGGCACAGGACAATCCCAGTCATCTCCATGCCTGAACTTTGTTCCGAAGAAATGTCCTTGAAAGGTCTACTGCCTGCCTTCCTTCCTGTCCTTTGCTTTCCTTCAAGGTGCCGTGCTCCAGTCCCCAGCCTGACATTGGATTTGTGGCTTAAGTCTGGGTGCAGGTCCTGGGATTAGAGTCTTGATTGTCAGAGCAGATTAAAAGCATTCAGAGTGTGCAGCTTCTCAAGAGTCCTGCAGGTTGGGCAGAGTCAGGCAGAGTCTTCCAACCCCTAGACCACAATCCTTTGTCCAGGAAAGAATATCCTAAGACTTTGGATCCAACATGCTCCATTTTACTGTGAAAACATTGCATAAAAATATATAAGCCAGTAGCCTAAATTAAGAGCTTTTAAAAAAAGTTAAAAACCTTTTATTTAAGGGTAACTCTTAAGAGCCAGACAAGTTTTTAAAAGACCACGTGAACTCTTGACAAAGGTTGTTTTTGAAGTAAACAAAGATTGCATATTTTCAGGTGCTGATAAAAGTGGAATAAAATATGTGGAAAAGACAACATGATAAAAGAAACATAAGCATGCAGAAGACTCAAGTACCAGAGACCAGGACCCTGTGGAATGTCCTGGAGAGTGGTTAGGGTGGTCACTGGACCCCGCACACAAAGTGACTGGACAGTGAGTGAAGAACCCAGGTGCTGAGAACTGAACGGAAGACAGACCTTAGCTTCTGAGAGTGTAGAAAGCAGAGGCCGAAACCTTCCACTGTCAAGGATTCTGGTTAGAGCTCCAGGGAGATGCCCTGTTGAAGTTAACTTTCGAACTACTGTACCATCTGCTTGCTGTTTAGGTGTGAGTGAGCAGATGGTGGAAAAAGGTATCTTGATTCTGTGGGTATGAGAAGGTTCCATTTGGTATTTCCTTCCTGGGCTAGAACCTTGTCTGTTCTGATGTGGAAGACTTGACTAAACTTCCAAAAACTTTTTCCTCCTTGCGTATGTATCAAATACCTAGTGATGGTGGTGATTACAAAGCATTTGTATTTTTTCTAGGCCACTAAAAAAAATAAAGCTGATTGGAATTTGTTTACACAGAATTGAACTCTATCTTCAGAATTATGTGCACTTCTTCTGAGTAATTCATTTTTCTCCATGTATATTAGGAGCTAGATTCTTAGCTTGATAGCAGGGATAGGATAAGAGAAGTTGGTGTCTCTTGATGATAGACTGAATTCTGTCTCAGTTACCCCTGCACAGACAGCAATAGGAAAATAAATTTCGAGTGAGTTGCTATTTAGACTAAGAAGATTAATCTCTTTATAAGTCAGTTCATTAAAATGGGCATTATGGAAAGATACATACATTTGTAGATGTAAGAGGCACCCATCGTTTTCCATGGATTTGAATTTACATGGGCCGTAGGCCTGTTGTTTTATTCTACCTTACTGTTCCTGGGTACTTCTGTTAAGTGATATACAATACATCAAATTCTCTTTTATTATCACCAGGAAGAAGGTTAAACAGCATTGGTAGCCGTGACATTAAATTAAGCAGAGTGAACATTTCATTGGGTTCCCCAGCTGTTCAGAAGAGAATCCAGGAAAGCAGCAGCTTTGAAAACAACTCAGATTAGACCTTAGCCAGGAGAATCTGCTCTTTGCCTTTGTCCAGTATTTTCTTCTAAGCCTGTAGGTTTCTGAATTGTAAGAAGTTTGTGAAATTGTCCAACGATTGCATTTGTGAATGGCATCTATATTTGTTAAGCCCACTAATGACTCTGCAGATCCAGGTACTTAGCTGGGGATGGTTTGGTGGTGGTTGACCGTGAAACTTGCTGCCTTCACTTTGGCTGACTCCTGTTTACTTGAAGGAACAACCGTATGAATTGAAGGGGTGATGTATTTTTTTTGTATCTTAGGGAAAACAGAGTTTTCTTTCAACAGATGCATTCATTGAGTGATGGGGTAGCGTTCAAGTGTAATGATGAGGAAGAGACTTTAAATCAATCAGACTCTGTCCGTGCTGATCACCCCGTTTGGCCATCGCTTAATTTGGCCTCCCCTCTGCCTCTTCCCAGGGTCTGTGTTCTTCAATCTTTCATCTCTAAGATGGGAATAATAATACCTGCTTCTTAGTTTTGCAGTGAGGATCAAATGCATTAGTGCACGTGAAAAATGCCTATGCCTTTTTAGCAAAGTGCCTGATACATGGTAAATCAAATTAAAGTTATTAGCCATTATGTGTGTCTTCTGACATACTTGCTTGACCAAATTGAGTAGTCTGTTGTTGCCTAATAACTGTTTAGTGAAGACCAAATGATCGAATCCTTGGGAATGGAGAAGAGCCCAAAGGAACTTTGAGGTCAGCAGGAGTTTTCCTGGCCAGAACTTGCCCTCCCTCCTGCACTATGGTCAAGTGTCTCTAAAATCAAAGGGCATGAAAACCAATGTGAACACATCCAGGGTGCCCTGTGTTGACTGTATTTAATAGGACTTTTGAGATTTATTTCCCATTACAATTTTTCCAGTGGTGGAAAAAAGAAGCTTGATATCTTAAGTTTAGAATACCATTGTCAAATAAAATGCTTAGATTAAGTAGTGCTTTTATAGTTTTTTGGCTCCTTGTTTTTGCAGACATTCAGTAATTTGTTTTCAACAATGTCATCAACTAATATTCTGTTGTATTGAGATAAGTCTTTTTTTTCTTAGCCTTGTAACTTTCTTTAGTGGAGGGAGTTTTTTTTGTTTGTTTTTTTGTTTTTGTTTTTGTTTTTTTTTTTTTTGGTGGTACGTGGGCCTCTCACTGTTGCGGCCTCTCCCACTGCAGAGCACAGGCTCCGGACGCGCAGGCCCAGCGGCCATGGCTCACGGGCCCAGCCGCTCCGCGGCACGCGGGATCCTCCCGGACCGGGGCACGAACCCGCATCCCCTGTATCGGCAGGCGGACTCCCAACCACTGCGCCACCAGGGAAGCCCAAGTGGAGGGAGTTTTTAAGTACACAGTTGAGGAAAGAAATCTGTAAGCGTAGGTGTTCTTAAAGAATAGAATTTTTAAATGTTTATAAGCTTCACTTAAACATGTTTAACTGCCCTAATCAGAACTGGTATACATCTGTCGCATGAGTGTGCTTTATTCCCTTTCTCAGAACATAACAACATCATCTTAAATATTCTCTGCTTCTCCAAGGCTTTGTGCATGGTAGATAGTCTATAAATGTTTGGTTAATGAATAAATGAAAGAACAGCAACATAACTTACATATACTGTTAGATATCTTATCTTAGCTGCCTTTAGCGGTTAAACCACTAATACGGATTACGGTAAAACACACGATAATCGTAACCCAGGAATTGTGGGTCTTAAAGAGTCTTAAAGGTCATCCATTTCTATATGCGTATTTGCGTGACAACTGAAACCCACAGAGCTAGCACTTAGCCACTGTGCTTTACTTTACTCCTTCCAAAATTACTGTGGGAGGGCAAGGGGCCCCAAGTGGAGGGGAAAGAGAGGCATGCTGAAAGGGGGCAGTAGGAGAAAAGCAAAGTGGGAGGATTGGATTTGGGAATGAAACACAGTGAGAGTAAAGGAGAGAGAGAGAGATCTAATTAAAAGGTACCTGAGCAGAAGATACACAAGCTCTGTGGTCGTGTCTACAAAGGCAGCCGGGTGCTTGCTTAGCTTTCTGAGGCTCGGGGCTGGGGAGGAGGGGGTTATGGCTGTGCACCTGCCCTGTGGCTCTTCCCCTCCACCAGGCTTCTCTATTCAGACCCTTCTCCAAACCGCAGGCTTTTGACAGCAGCTCTCTACTGGGGACTTCCACATTTAAACTACCCCATATCCCTTCTCGGAGCTGCAGAGTCATATATTTAACTGCCTACTCTGGATCTTGCCTTAGGTGTCCAGTAGAAATATTAAGCCTAACATGAACAAAATAGAATTCTTGATTTCAGACCCCACTCCCGCGCCATCCCCAAGCCATCTCCCCATCCCCTGGTTGCCCTTGCCGGAAAGGTAGCCGTTATCTTTGATTCCTTTTCTCGTAAGACCTCACATTTGCTCCACAGCTATGCTTTGTCCTTAGTCTCTTTCTCCAGGAGGCTTGTTGAATGTGACCACTTCTCTGTGCACCACGGCTATGGCTCCTTCACAACCCACAGTCACCTCTCAGCCCACCTCCTACAGAGGTCCCCTCAATCATCCCCCAAACTTCACTCTCATCCTCTTTTTCTCTGTCTTTCACAGAGCAGCCAAGACGATCCTTTTAAAGTATACACCAGATGGTGCCAGTGGAATGTACCAATCCCCGTTTTTCCCATTCACTCCCCATTCCAAACAGTGCAAAATCCCAGCTCCTTACACTGGTTCACTGACACCGTGGGTCTTGTCTCTGCTGCTCCAACTTCATCTCCCCTCTCTTTCCTCACTTCTTTCTGGCCACTTCAGTCTTCTTTCTTTTCTGTGAGCGCCTGTGGCTCATTCCCATCTCGGGGACTTTGCAAATTCTGTTCTTGCTGTTTGGAGAGTTCATTCCCAGAATCTTTACATTCAAGTTTCAAGTTGAATGCCTCAGATCTTCTCACATGATCTCGATCTAAGCTAAAGTGGTGGAGGGTGTACAGGGGAATAGTGTGCTTATTTATGTGTGTCTGCATGTCTGTCTGTCTTGTCTGTCTTCCGTATTAGAGTGTTCCATGAGCAGAGGAGCCCTTTTTGTTTGTTTTCATTGGACTTTCTATAGCACATGAGAGTGTCTAACACATAGTAAGTGCTCAATGAATGTATGTTAACTGACTGATTACAAAGGGCTTGTTCATACATGCTAAACTAGCTAACAAAAAAAAAAAGTTCCACAGTATGTGGTCTTTCCAATTTTGTTTGTCTAAACTAACTATACTTAGCCATTATCTAACTGCATTCATCCATTATCTGTTCATATCACTTTCTGTACGGATAGATAATGCTAAAACATTGTGAAAACTTTGCTTTTCTTATGTAAGGCAAATAATCCTTAATTGTTACACTATGAGTTTGTTTGGCCAGCTACAGTTTCGTAGCCACTGCAGAGAGTATATATAGGCTGAATTGAACAACATTTTTATGAATTCCCAATTGACAGAATCCAGATTAATGACGCTTTGCTGTATAATATGATAAAAAATATTTTTATTTTGCTGCAATGTATGACAGTAAAAAAACAACTGTGCATAGGCTTCTAAAAATATCTAAATATACATTAAAAGTCAAAATAATTATCCTAAGAGAAAATAAAATTTTTATAGACTTACTGTCTTTTTTTTTTTTTTTTTTTTTTGCGGTACGCGGGCCTCTCCCGTTGCGGAGCACAGGCTCCGGAGGCGCAGGCTCAGCGGCCACGGCTCACGGGCCCAGCCGCTCCGCGGCATGTGGGATCTTCCTGGACCGGGGCACGAACCCGGACTCTCAACCACTGCACCACCAGGGAAGCCCGACTTACTGTCTTTTGCAAATTTGTTTTCTTATAGATTTGCTTCCTTGTTCGTTCATTGACAATGCTGACAAGATGCACTTACAAGGGGGCCGCATACACTGAAGGAAATTGTTACATTTCTTAAAATGACATCAATTTTTATTCTCTGGCATTGGGAAAAGGCAGCATTTTCTCTGGGAAATGACAGCAGCAGCAGCAGCAACATAACAATGGAAAGTAAGACACATTTTAACCCTGAATAGCTGTTAAAATGGTACTCTTGCTAAACAGCTCTTTAGAGTTTGAAATATTTTCCATGGAGTCCCCAGTCCTTTAGGCCAGTTCAGTGCTACTTACCTAGTGTCTCCTTCATGGAGTTGATGCTTTCAAAGGGAAAAGTCAAAGTGAAGGCGATTTTAGGGCACACAAACTTCCTCTAAGCCAGACTTCAGTTTCGATGGCTTGCTATTGTGTGATTTTTCAGTGGAAATCTGACTGCATTTTGAGTTAACTGCTTGAAACTGTTCGGGGAGCAACAAACTTGGAGTAGCAGCCAGAGCAGTTGGGAACCGAATGATGAGGACATTCGTTCATCAGAAATTTACAGGACACCTTCTAGCACATAGCGCTATGCGAATCATAGGACAGCTCAGGAAGTAACTATAAGGCAAGGCCTTGCCGCCTGGAGCCTCCAGCTTCTAGAGAGAAATGGAAGCTGAGACAACCAGGTGCCAATTCCCAAGGAAGAGGTACAGGTGGATGATAGCAAATAGGCAACAAAATGCCATTCTCTCCCATTTTAAAAACACTCTCACTTGGAAAGAGGAGAAACTTGAAAATTTTTTGGTAATTATTTTCTGGAACAAAGTTAGGACATAGACCCTGATTTTCTTTTCTGTTTTCTAAATTGGTTTATGTGCAAATCATTGGATTTCAATATCCGTTTAACTATGATTTTTACTCTTTTATAGAAAATAATAAGTGAAAACAATCTGGAGTGTTTCCAAAAACATACCACTTGCATGGCACTAGAGGAGTAACACTCGTGATTTTTTCCTATCAAAGCATTCTTGGAAAAGGATACAGTATTTCCAGCTCTCATTCTAATAAACAGGACAGCACATTGCTCTGTTTCCTTTTCCTTTGAAATGACACGTTTTTCTCTTCACGAAGAAACATAACCTGTTTTGAACGGACCACTGCTCTCTGCCCTCCTCAGGCTGCTCTCTCACAGCTCAGAGACCCTCACTCAGGGCCCAGCTGGCACCTGCCCTGTGCCCCACAGCTATGCTTGCTCCTGTGCCCTCCCCCTCGGTACACCACTCCCTCGCAGGGAGTGTCTGGAAGGAGAATGTCCAGGTGAAGTTTAAATTCCTTCCAGTGGTATTTCTAACCAAAGGGGGGAACCTTATCAACTTACGCAGATGTCCAGATGAAGGCATTTATATGGTATTCCAAGATGTTGGTGGCAGAAATGGTTCATGTTTTGCACATTTCCCATAACTGTTTTTATGTCTGTCTCTTTCTCTTTATCCCTCTTTGTACTCTCCCTCTCTTTCCTCCTCACCTTCCCCCCCACCATGTGCCACCCCCCCATAAGACTTTTTTTTTTGAGCCTGATGAAAACACATTTCAGATTTTATTTATTCATTTATTTTTTCTTTTTATTTGGGTACGTCGGGTCTTAGTTGTGGCACACAGGATCTTCATTGCAGCATGTGGGATCTTTCGTTGTGGTGCGTGGGCTTAGTTGTCCTGCGGCATGTGGGATCTTAGTTCCCCGACCAGGGATCGAACCCACGTCCCCTGCATGGGAAGGTGGATTCTTAACCACTGGACCACCAGGGAAGTCCCCAGATTTTCTTATTGAAATTACCCACCAGTGATTAGATCTGACATAATTTGAGAACCTCCCCAATGTTTCCATCCAAAGTTTAATGTTCTCTAGAATGTTCTTCATGTTCAGTGGCACAACAGAATTGATATTAGGCTCCATTCAGATACAAACCCAGTCTTACCTGGAGTGATTGCCAATTGTAGACCTGTACTATGAAATAATTTCTTTTCAGGGCACTATATGTGTAATGGGTTGATTGACTCATTCAGTAACTTTTTAATGTACAGACACTATTCTAGGCGCTTGGAGTACATCACTCAACACAACAGACAAAGATCCCTGCCTTGTGGGGTTGACATTCTGATGGAGAGAGACAGGGCTTATATACAATAAACGTAACATATGAACAAGCTAATTTATATGATAGAAAGTGATAAAGTATTTTGAAGAAAAATGAAGTACAACAGGCCAAAGGAGATTAGGAGAATGTGGGGTGGAGGTGGGGGTAGTTTACAGGATTAAACGAAGAAGACTTGGTAAGTCTCACTGAGAAGCTGAGATCTGAACAAAGACTTGTAAGAGTGAGGAAATTGGCCAAGCAGCTCCCTGGGGGAAGAGCAGTCCAGAGAGTGTGGACAACTAAGGCTAGGGTATGCCTGGGGTGTTCAGGAGCAGAAAGGAGGCCTTGTGGCTGGAGCAGAGGTGTGACGTCATGAAGTCAGAAAGGCACCAGGTCCCCAGATTACATGGGGCCCTGCTGGCCTTTTTAAGGACCTTGCCTTTTATATGGAGCAAAATGGTGAGCTCCTGCGTGGTTCTGGAGAATGACGTGATCAGACTTAGCATTTTAGAAGGAAAACCCTGTCTGCCGTGGGTTGGAAATAGACTTTGAATGATAGTAGACCTGGGAGAGGAGGCAAAGATAGAAGTAGGGACACCTGTTAGGAGACTAGTGGGAGGTTGGATTTTCAGGATATCTTGGCGGCAGGGTCAACAGAATTTCCCAATGGATGGGAAGTGGGGCGTGTGAGAGGGTGGGGCCAAATGTAATGCTAAGGTTTTTGTCACAAAGAAAAACTAATAGTCAAAGGGTTAAAGTCTAGGTTGGAGTGTAAACAGCCAAAGGGAGCACAAGGTTTTTTAAAATTTAAGTAGTGGAGGAAGGGGACGAGACGGATCCCAGTTTCAAGCTGCTGTCCCTTCCCCCTTCACAGCTGGATTCCAGCAGAGGAGTCTTCCCAGCCAGGGCCTGTGCACCCCCCTTTCCCGATGCCTAGAACTCTCTTCTCCAAGCTCTTTGCATAGTTGGCTCATTTGCAGGCTGTAGTCCCCAGAGAGCTCTTCTAGGCCACGCTCCCTAATGTAGCTGTACTTCCGCTCAACTCTGCTAGTTCTGTTTCCTTGCCTGTATTGCGCATGTTGCCTTCACAAAGGGGAGTGTATTTGCTCTCCATTGTCGGTCTTCCTCTCTGGAACGTGCACTCTGTGAATGCACAGACCTTATCACTTTTGCTTGGTGCTGTGTCTCCATTATCTAGAACAGTGTCTGGCACACAGCAGATAATCAGTATTGGGTGAAGACCAAGTCTTGATATTACAGGAAGTCAATAAGTATGTATTAAATCCCTACGGGAAACACCAGCAGTCACTGTGTAGGGTTTAAGGGAATATTTTCAAGTAGCATATTTGGGCAAAAAATGAAAACATGAAAATAAATAACATACAGACAACTAGGTAAAGGAACACCACAAGGCACTCAATATATGACTTCTTGGCAAATGATAAGAAGGAAAATGAAAGAGATTTATGGAGGGAGCAGAATTTAAAACTGTAGAATTATTGATCTTCAGAGGTAAAGGGACTAGCCCAGCAGCACACACAGGTAGAAATCTTTGCAGCATCTCATTGAGCATTCTCCAAACATTTCCAAGAACACGAATCACATTATCATCTGAAGCAGTATATTCTAATCTTTGGATATTCTAATTATTAGAAGGCTGTTTTTCATAACATGCATAGAGAAATAAGGAGTATGGACTAGGCTGAGAATGATTATTTGGCAGGGGAAGGTGTGGGCAGAGACCCAGAGCTAAGTTGGGGCCAGTGATTAACAGTGAACAGGTTTCTACATGAGAGGAACGGGTAGAAAATAACTATCTCCTATTTCTTTCGGATTGCCACAGAGAGAAGGGTCTGACAAGAGTAGAATTAGCTTCATAGATGATGGACCAGAACAAGACCTGACATCATTTTTTACCTACTTAGGACAATTAAAGCTCCCATTAAAAATTTAAAAATTCTACCTCTGCCAATAAAGCAGCCTGAGTTAAATATCCAGGCAAATCCGAAACTGCTGATGCCAGCAAGATTTTTTTTTTAAATAAGTAAAGCATCAAATTATAGTGAGAAATGTAATCACTTATACTTCTGGAGCTCATACGAATTCTAAGTAGGAGGCTGAACTTTGCTTGCCTGAGGAAGAAACAGAAACACTTTTAGAACAGTAATAATTTTTTAAATATATAGTTCTGAAGTCATTTCCTTCGGAATGTATAAAAGCCTGTGGATGGTGGGATTAATTTGGAACTAATTCAAGCAGTGTCTTTAGAGGTTGGGGTTCATTAAAGAGATTTGCCTCCAGATTTGAAATCATGTGACTGCTGGACTCTCTCTAGCCGAGGGAGACTAACTCAGTCACAGAAAAGCTAACATCTATGAACCCATAGCAGCAATAGTCTTCCAGATGATTGTCGTCTTTTATATTCTTCCAAATGCTGTAATTTGTTTTATTTTTTTATTTTTTTTTATTTTTATTTTTTTTGCGGTACGGGGGCCTCTCACTGTTGTAAACGGCCTCTCCCGTTGCGGAGCACAGGCTCCAGACGCGCAGGCCCAGTGGCCATGGCTCACGGGCCCAGCCGCCCCACGGCATATGGGATCTTCCTGGACCAGGGCACGAACCCCTGTCCCCTGCATCGGCAGGCGGACTCTCAACCACTGCGCCACCAGGGAAGCCCTGTAATTTGTTTTAGAATGGACCATTACCAGATTTTATTTTTCACCCTGAAATTCTGAAGACCAGACGGCACTTCATCTAATCAAAACTACTCAGAAGTTTGACCAACCTTAGACAGTTGGCAAATATCAACAGTAAACCTTTCATGTACAATAATCAGAGTAATCCTTGGCTGATTTCAAGGATGGGATTCCCCTAGGGAGAGAAACACTGCTTTAGAAATCAAGGGGGAAATTAGAGCGTTTAATATTTCAACCAGAGTATTTTCAAACTAGCAGAGAAGAAAGTCGAGCTACTTTATATGATTGAATGCAGTTCAGGTAAATTGAAGTGAAATCAAGTCCAGGATATTGTCCAAGGAGAATATCAAGTTATTTTAAAGGTGAAAGTCCATCCAGAATATCTACAATCAGGAAGAAAAAAGGAGAAGTTAGAATTGAACTGTCTATGTGAGAAGCTTGACATCTTAGTGATTAGAAGATCCAGGATGGGAATCCCTGTGATGCCCCAGGAATGAAACAGAATCTTTTGAATGTATATGTATAACTATTCACCAGTGTTTGAGGCCAAGTTCACTACCTTCTGGGCTTTATTCTCTTATCTGCCACATGAGTCAGGATGGGGGACAGGTTGGATTAGGGAATCTCTTAGGTACATTCCAGTTGTCAAATTGGAATCAATTAGATGTGTGTTAGTGGAATTCTTATGACTGTTTCTCATACTTGTTTTATTACAAGAGGTCCTGTGAACTTCTACATATAGGTTCAGAGAAAAGTGAGATACATGGAGAAAATGGTGTCCTGGGTGTAATGGAAATGTGTATCTTATAGTTGACACCACTCTGGAAGGTCCTTGTGTAAGGAAGGAAAAGGAAGCAGCAGCTTGGGGAAGGGATTGTAGCAGACATGGTCAAATATATTCCAGCACACAAGGGGCTCCTTTTCTTTCTTACACAGAAGATTTTATCTTTTTTTTTCTAATGATCAACTAGGACTGGGATGTGGATTGCGGTGTATTTTTTTAAAGTGGAATTTCTTATACTTTATTATGTTTTATTAAAATGTTTACATATTTTCTGTCCCATTATTGGTTATATACTAGTAGTTGGGCTTGGCTAGCCTATGATGCAATAACAAATAAATCTTGAAATCATGAGGGTTTAACAAAACAAATGTTTATTTTTCTCTCACATCACAATTGAAGGATTGGATGGTTTCCTCAATGGCTCTTCATATAGGGACTTGGGGACCCAGTGATGGTCTTCCAGTATATTCCAGAAAAAGGTTTGCCTGCTCCACTCCCATATAAAGGGAGTATATAAAAAGTTTCTTGATGAATTAAACAACTAACAGCGTGAATTCTCTTTTATTCATGCAGATTAACTATACTTCCTGTCCCCCAAACCCCACCCCGCCACATATACACACGAGTTTTTTCATTCATCGTATCTGTTCATTGTTAAATAATAATTGCAAAAGAGAGTGAGCTTGGAACAACAGGACCTTCTGGAACGTAGCACATGGGTGTGTAATCCTAAAATGAAATTTGCATTCTGAGAAACTTAAGACTTGCAATAACTGGCCTTTTCTTCATTCCAACCCTCGTAGTACCCAACACACGTCAGTGATGCAATAAATATTTGTGGAGCAAATGAACTCAAAACTTTCCTTAGCTTTGCCTTTACCTTGGAGCTAATTTGTTTTTTTACGTTATCTGTCTAAAAATCTTCCCTATCATTTCCTGTCCATGCCCATATTTACAGTGAATGCTTTGAAACAGAGATTTGGACTTCATCTGTTGTAACTTGACATTAAACATTGGAGTTAAGGAATGTTTTCCAAATTCAAGACTTTACCCTTTTTGGGAACTGACATGATGTGACTTTTGTAATGTAAGTAGAAACTTAATGAAACCATCAAATATGTAAACTGCAAAGATTTAAAGAAGAGAAACAGATTAAAGTGACTGAAGATAGTTACTGAATTAAAATCCATTCAGTGGCATTTTTCAAATGTCACCTGAATCACTCGGTATAGAGTCATTTCGGCTGCTTTCAGTATCACAGCCTTAAGGATGATGCAGTATAGGGACAATAAAGATACGGTGTAAATTGTGAACAAAGGAAAAAAGAATTTTATTTGTTTATGGTTTAAATAGACTCTTTCTGAGCAACTTTTCACTCGAATGACCCTTATCAAGTGGTTGTTTTTTTAGAGTAGAGAGAGGAGCTTGCAAAACTGTGTAAATCAGGCAATCTACATTCACATTTTGATGATCAGCAAATCACTTATTCATTTGCTAGAGGAAAGGGGATTCATGAAATCAATAAGTTGGTTATTCATTTATGCCAGATACTTTTTTTTTCCCTTTTGAAGAGTCCATAAAGCAAACACTTAACATTTCACTGAGCTAAAAATATGAGAGAGCATATTTCTAGCAAATGTCTTCCGCTTCCTTTACCTTGTGTTTCTGTCTTGTTGAGAAATGCTCAAGGCAAGTCGTCACCATTGGTGTGAGATCAGTGGATGGTTATATTAATGTTAGCGATGGGGACCTTCTGCAAACATTTGTGCAAACAGGCATGCTGTAAACCGGTTAGGGATGAGTTTAATTTTTTTACATTTGTGAATTAAGGACTGAAGTTTCTTATGTATTTTAAGCAAATAAAATGTTACCTTGTTGCTTTGGAGGTCACAAAATGGAATTGGGTTCATATAACCAATTTCCATCTAAAAATTAAGAGTTTCCATGATGAATTTCAGATCAAGGTGTTAATTTGCATACATATCCATCCTAACTGCAGATTATTAGGGGCTCCAAATGTTTCCTTCTAAAAGGCACTACCTTCTTGGCCTTGCCTCTTGCTCTTTTGTGTTTTTGAGGCTGAGGAACGTGCACATGATCTGCTGCTTTAAAATTAACTGTGGAAATATGCTCTGGAGGGATTCTTTGGTCATGTACATTTCACTATACCTGAAATATGTTTGCTCCTGGGTAATGAAGGAATTGCAACTATGTTGCAGTATGATGCTATGCAGTTGATTATTTTGGATTTAATGAAGAAGAGTCACTGTCAGATGGTTCCTCAAAATGAAAACTCTACTTTGCTCCACGTGTGAACTTTTTCATAATGTAAAGCTATAAAATCGAGAGTTTCGCTATGGAACAGATACTAAGCATGATGCTGATTCTGAGCTGTCAGCACACGCTTGAGCTTGTTGAAGAAATGAAAACAACCAATTTCAAGTCTGCCCTGGTTTACCTAAATAGGGAAAAGCTTGAGTCTCTGTCATGCTCAGCCAAAATCAAAGTCAAAATTCAGACGAACATTATTTAGCCCTTTTGTAGCTGTTCTCTAGGTGTGGTCATACTATCTATAGATTTGTGAGAAGAACAAAATGTTGCTCTTGAGACTTGAAACGTTTATTGAGAAAATGGAAGGAGCTGGATATTTTAAATATCTTATTTTCTTTTTCTTTTTTTTCTAAAGACCTTGTAATTTCTCTGTTATAATGAATGTTACAGAAAGTCTTATGTGTGGGAAAGCTTAAAATACATACACAAAATAAGTAGAAAAGAGGGAATAACTGTCTTCAACGTGTCTAATGTTCTGAAGGCTGCATGGTATGCAGACGCCTACAGTCTTAACCACCTGTAAATTTCTCTGATTCTCCTTAACACTGTGCAGTTGTTCAGACTGCTTATGGTTTTAATGGCTTCTGTTATTGTTCTTCTGGGGACAAATCTTTTTTTCTAAATATCAGATTAAGTAGTCACTACCTAATTTGAATAAATGGAGCCAGAAACTTCCTGACAGTACCAAACAAGACCTGTGTGTATAATGTGAGTTCTTTCTTTTCAATTTTAGAATCAACCTTGTCCTATGTTAGGCAGCTGGAGGCAAGAGTAAGACAGCTGGAGGAGGAAAATCGCATGCTGCCCCAGGTGGGTGACTTCCAGAAGCTCATAGCTAGTCAGTGTCATTTGAGTTGTAGCATTTTATGTGGAATTTAAAGTCTCAGTTACATGATAGAAATCATTTTGTCAACAGCCATTCATCAATGTAGAGCGTGATTACTTTCCGTAATCAACCACTTACGCATCATATTGTCCAGATTCTTAAGTGTGATACTAAAGGGCACAGATGTCTAAAACATGAATGTAAAATCATTCTGAAAGGAAGAAGAAAGAGAAAATGAAGAGAAGTAGAAAGTGCTTTGATGGTACTGCTCACATCTGTCGTGCATGTTGAATATAGGGAACGGACTCTTATTTAAATGGAAAATGTGCTCATTCATGAGCTAGGGAAAGCTTCAGGTAGTTTGAAGAGTTCATATTTTAATTAAATGAGTACTTTCTAAAATTCTTTGTGATGTAATTGAACTCTTTCAGTGCAACAAAGCAATCACAGTAATTGACAGTTTTTACTTTGGGGCTTAATTTTTTTTCCCCCGATGAATGTAAAATGGCACTTTTTCTGGGATTTAACGCCTTGCCGTATGTTTTACTGTAAAAACTTTTTCGACGGGCTGATATCTTGGTGAGAATGATGTTGGTTGAGGTCGTGGTTCTTGGGAAATGTTTTGTTGAAGAGTTGAACAAATCTACTCATTCTAGCTTGGTTTCCTTGACAGCCAGGTAAACAGTAATGTATTTTAATATTTCATAAAAAGGAGTCTTCTCAGCATTTAGTCACTAGTGTTTTTTCTACATTCTGGCGACTATTTCTATTTCATAAGTGACTAAGAGAAAATTAAACCTCAAACAGCTAGTAAACAGTTTAAGTGTCAAGACAAAGACTGTTTATAATTCAGGAGAAGACATATAAACATTAATACAAAGACTTAATTAATGCAAAGGCTTTGGAAAGATATTTTAGGTCTTTTTAATCTTGTTTCACTTTTAAACTAGTTTTGCTCACTGATGATGATTTGAGCTGTCTGGTACTGCATGTGGGAATGAATACCTCTCTCTTTCTTCCACTGGCCAGCCATCCAGCTAGAAATCACGAGATTAAATGAAATGAGTCTATTTCTCACCCTCTCAAACTGTACATATGTCAATGCTCATGACGACAGAAAGGATTATTTGCATTATGAAATAAAATACTATTGGTAGAGTTTTTTCCTGTGCTCTTCTACACTTTTCATTTTTTTAATTTCTTTGCCATTTTCCCTTTTATATTGGATTCAGAGCATGTGCTAATACCCTTAACTGACAACATCTAATGTCTCTGCTCCAAGAAACCTAAAAGATGTAATTATTTTATATACAGTTATACCATCTCTCAGGCAACTGGGAATATAAGAGACAAGAAAGAGGGAAAAAAAGAGATATGTTTCTTGGTTTTTCTCTGAGTGAGAATTGAAACTCATACCGAGTATTGAATGAATGCATGTGTGCTGTCTTACTGAAAAAGAGGCACAAAAATAATTATAAGATTGATTTTTAAAAATCTGTGAAAGTGATTGTTAGAGGCCTTGAAGGGAAATCAGAAGAGTCCTCAACTATACTTGATATGTGTGTGCATATTTAAATGCTTGCGTAGTTAAGAGTAGAAGAGATTAAACCACTTTCCAAATTAAACTATTTTCTCCAAATTCATATAATTTTAAATGCATTGCTATTTTTTATCTAAGAAGATTGTTGTTTTTGTTTTTCCCCACAAGAAATGGCTAAGAAAGACCATGTTTTATTGAGCCTAAGATGTTACTGATGTGAGAAGCACCATTATCATGTGTACTATTCAGAAAGAAAAAAATGTTGTCAATTATACCATGTCCAATTCTTGCTGATTTCAGTGATGATAAAATGGAAAAACAATGTTTTAGAATTAAACAGCTCCTTACATGTCCAAAGCACTTTAATGCAAAGAAAACCTGTTGTTTGAAATATGCTATTGGACTTACGCGACGAATATCTATCTCAGTTCATAAACATTATTTCTGTTAAATTTCTGTATTTGAGAGCATTGCCTTCGTTTATAGCTAAGATAGATATGATAGAACCACAATTTGCAACTACTTGTATAAACACAACTGAAATGAACAGGGACAGTAGGTGAGATCTGAGGATGGAAAACAGTAAATGGACCTTAGAGCAGTGGGAATCATGTCAAGTGAATCCTCGTGGAACTCTGAGACTTGGGCCGACTAGCGTAATTTATTCTTAGATGTTTATTGGTACTAAAACAAATAATCGTGAGATTTCCCTGCAGAAAGGATTTATGACTGCATGATGTGAGCTGATTTGCAAGGTCAGTTCAATGTGACAAGTTGACATCCTTGCATAAATTAGTATCAGTATCTGAACACTTGATTTCCAATTATAAGAGCTTGTTCACTGTGCCTTGATTAGAAGGTATTATTTTTTACTCCCAAGTTTATAAAAAATGTGTCCGCTTGTCTTTGGATTAACAGTAATAAGAATATAGTTAGCAATTGGAATTCCAAGTATATCAGATATCTGTGATATCTGGAGCAAGGTCTTTTGCTGTTAGTTTAGTATTTAGACTAATTACATAAAACCTTTTCCTGGATGAAGAAATTTCCTTAATGCTTACTTTCATTCCTTATATAAAACTGTGTATAATGAACAGAAAGTCACAACTTTGCTCCTGAAATACATATTTAAAAATAAACAGGATGAGTGTCATAAATGCTTGTGGATATCCTTCTGGTTAGGTGCAAAGGCTTCCATTTCTTGATGTGTAAATGACAAGGTTCCTCCCAGCTCTTGTATTTCATAGGCCTAAGTGTAATTAAAGCTTGGGTCCAGTCTTATACCCATGCATAGTTACCAGGTCCCAGAAAGAAGGGTTTGTTTTTTTTTTTAGAAAATAGATAGAAAAATGCAGTGAAGATTGAGTTTGGTTCTATCTGGTGGTGAAGAGGAGCTCACAGAAGGCATGGATGAAACGTCAGTATGGATGCCATGGCAGGTCAGCACCTAGTAAGCACAGAGCTCTTGGCTCTGCCGCAGCCTTTGCAACATCCTCCGGGGATCACTGAGCTACGCTGTACGTCCACTAAGTAAACGCAATATTTCAAAGGTATCTTAAAGTCAGAACAGTCTCATTAATTTCTGAAAATGCAGTATTATTTGTTAGGTATTATTTGAAAAGAAAATGCCTTTTTACTTTTGTTTTTATTTTGCCAGGAAGACAACATGAGGTCTACCCTCTTAACAGATTTTTAAGCATTTAATACAGTATTGTTATCTATAGGCATGATGTTGTACTTCCGATCTCCAGAACTTACTCATCTCGCATAACGGAAAGTTTGTACATGCTGATTAGTGACTCCCCGTCTCTCCCTGCCCCTCTCCTAGCCCCTGGCGACCACCACTCTGTTCTTGGCTTCTGTGAGTTTGACTGTGTAAGACACCTCATATATAAGTGGAATCATGGGGTATTTGTCCTTCTGTGACTGGCTTATTTCTCTTGCCATAATATTGCCATTTGATCCAGCAATCCCACTTCCAGATAGTCACCCAGAAGAACTGCAATCAGGATCTTAAAGAGACATTAGCACTCCTGTGTCTATTGCAGCACTATTAACCGTAGCCAAGACGTGGAAGCAACTTTAAAGGTACATCAACAGATGAATAGATAATGGAAATGTGGCAAAAACATATAATGGATCATTATTCAGCCTTTTGAAAAAGAAGGAAATCCTGCCATGTGAGACAACAAGGATAAACCTTGAAAATGCTTTTTTGAAAGTTGGTATAAGTGATCACTAAAGATAACCTGGACCTGGGATATTCTTCCTTGAACACATAAACTAACATGAACATTTTTTATAGATTACGTTTAAAAATATTTCACGCGATTGCATCTACCCTCTCATAATATATACCTGTAATGCTAAAACTGCTCAGACTGGTCTGTCAGCTCCACTGTGTACATATTTAATACAATATGAACCCTGAATGAAGATTGTGTTGTTACTTAAATAAATGTAGCTGCTAGCTATGAAATTTTGTTAACTTTCAAATCCAATGAGGTAAAGTCACCCACAATGTCTTAAGTAAGCATTTATAAATTACAGACCTGAGATGGTGTAAAGTTGTAGTTGTAAAGGAATTTCATATCAAATTTAAAAGCAGCATTTCTATCTCAGGTATATTTACACATAGACACAAGCTTGCTCTGGATAAAAAGGCATTAATTTTCAAACCTGACTAGAACCTGACATATGAGATTGGACAATCCCCTCCCTTAGAAAAAGCGTATAAGGTTCACAGAGTCTGGGAGTATAGTCCTGGGCAGACAGCTGATTACAGACAGACTCAGGCTAAGACACAGGCCTGTTCAGTGTTCTTTCTAGTGTACACACAGTGCCTCCATCAATCATTTCATACCATTAACTTAATTCACTGGAATTAAGCTGCTAAATCTACTTTTATCTTATTGTCAAATTGTTTTTTTAACCCTTATCTTAAAAATTAACATTGGATCTGCTTAGCCGTCTAAGATTTGTTAGACATTTATTCTATTCCTGCTTTTAAGGGAAGTATTGTTCTTCAAGCCGCAGTATCATAAATGAAAGAAAAATGAATTTTAGAGCCTTCTCCTCCCTGACATATTTCCCAGATACTTCAGAATTGTAAAGTTTTATTGTACAAACCCACAGACCCATATCTGCATGAAAAATTCATACTTAACAGAATGTGGTCAGAGGTCTTTCCGTTCGGATGATTTGGAGGTAGGTGGGTAGGGAAACATAGATAGAGTAGTGGGTTTCAAGGCATTTCCCAGTGACATTTGATATTTTAGCCTAAATTCAAAGCCCTTGCTTGGTTTTTTTTTTTTTTTTTTTTTTTGGTACGCGGGCCTCTTACTGCTGTGGCCTCTCCCGTTGCGGAGCACAGGCTCCGAACGCGCAGGCTCAGCGGCCATGGCTCACGGGCCCAGCCGCTCCGCGGCATGTGGGATCCTCCCGGACCGGGGCACGAACCTCACAAAGATTTTTTTAATCCAGACCTAGCCAATATGTTTATGTGCTATGTCTGCAATGCAGTCTGTTCAAGGAGAAAATATCTTAAAGTGGATAATGAAGAATGCCTATCTGATGATTTTGTTATAAATAATACTATCCTTTGAAGACATCAGTTACTTTTCAGATACAACCATAAGGTAAAAACTAATATTTTTAAAGCTATTTTCACCTATCTTGTTTTGAGTTTGGAGTTTGCATTATGGAGAGGACTAAAGACAAGAAGCAAGCAGTTTGCTGTAAATCCAAAGTCAATTAAGTACATTTGCTACAAGTCTTACTGGGAAATCTGTCTTTTCCTCTAATACTCTGGCACCAACATCTGCTTGGAAAGCACTGTGTGTCCTTTATGCCCCAGAGACCCTCTCCAGAACAAACCACCCACCTCTTGAGACCAGGGTTTTAGGGCAAGTTTTCCAGCATCAGTGTAGGTGCCTGGTGTCCTATGCCTGCCCTGTGCTGTGGGTTCAGCAAATGGTTAGAAAGGCACTGGCAACTTGGAGCACCACTGAGTGGGCCCTTTTCAGCAAGTGTTTCTCTTTCTGTTGTGCTAGCACACACACACAGGAGTCTAATTTTAGGAGTGGAAAGGAAAAATTCCCTCTCGTGTAATTCAGTAGCAATGTGGCCTCAACAATGCAGTCTTTCAGTGCACTGGGAAAGAGGCAGAGCCATTTTCAGAGCAGTTCCTGAACAAAGGAAAGAAGCTGTCACCATTGCCAGAAGTGCTGAGGAGGGTACCCAGGAGCTGAAGAAATCGAGCCCCTCACTTCCATGGCAACACACCCCAGGTCCAGCATCTCATCTTGGAAAAGCTCCCTCACCTGTGTGCTTATGCAGATTGCCGGCGTGCTGGGCAGAGATTGGGGGGGCAGGGAGAGTTGTTTCTCTCTGATATGTAGATTTCCCTCCTGTGCTTTTCCTGTTTTGCTATGGAAGTACTTATTTATTGTATCGCTCTTTCTCCTTTCCACATTTTCTGACTTATGTTTTGCAAGTCATTTTTGCCTTATCGGGTCGTAAATATATGGCTCTTCTAGGGTTGGAATTGCTCTGGAAGAACAATTCAGTAACTATAGCACAAAAGCAGACACAGAGTAGTGCTTTCGAGGATGCTAAGAGCGAATGGCGGTATCCTTCAGTTGTTATTTGCATGGAAATTACCTTTGTGGCACTCAGGAGGAGCAACTTGCGCAAAAAAGCTTCTCATGGATAGCAACTCTAATTATGTTGCACAACCTGAGTAGAATCTGGATGCTACTGATAGAAGAAATGAGTTAAATCCATTAAGGGTTGGTTGCTGCTAGAGCCATATTTGGGGAAAAAATGGACTCCACCAGAGAAATAGTGCTTGTGGATTACAATTTTCTCTAAATCACCGTGATTTATATAATTCAAGAAAAGGAAAAAAGCTTTTTCTGTATAGCGTTTTCCAAGGAGATGGGTACTACACAAGTGGTGTGGGTGTATTGGAATAAAAGAGACAAATAGATATGGGAAGTAAGTTGATGGGGGAAAGCCATGCTGGAGAACCTAAATACATGGAGACTGGATTAAGGGAAAAGTGAAAATCTATCAGAGAAAATATCAGAGAGTAAAGCTCACAGCAAAAATGTCTAAAGCAACATGGAGTCTCTCAGAGTGAAGGGATTTGCAACATTCTTCTGTCACCCCGTCACGCTTAAGGATTCTTGTTTGAGAATCTGCTACATGATGAGAAATCTTATTTCTCATGAGGGAAAATAGGTGAAATAGAAATGCAACAGGCAACATAGCTATACTACTTATTAAACTTATTAATAGAATTATTGAATTTAAAAGGTACTCCACTGTTAGGGACTGTGGTAGCAATAATTCATATTTAACAGTGTTGCCTTTTTATAGCTATACTGGTATGTTAGTAATTCTATCACTAGGGCATAGTTTTTAAAATGTTTTTTTTTATTTGTAGTAGCCATATAAAATAGTAGCATTTTTGTTACCTGTCCTTGGCAGAATTTGTCACCAAAAACAATGGGACTCTCTCAGCACAAAGTTTTGCTGTGTAGTAATATCAACTAGAATCATAGGTATTTGAATGGGAAGCAATATGGAGGAATATTTGGGGAAAATTTGGGATGGAACTACAAGAGAAATTAATGTTGCCTTGTCCTGTAGAAATGGCTCTCTACTCTTATTATTATTTTTTTTTAATCCAGAGTGGAGTCAAAAAATCTTTATGAGGTAAAGATGAAAGAGTCTTCCCTTTTCTTGCTTTTTCTAATGGTAAGAAAACAGTCTCAGAGAAAGTGGTGGAAAGTACTGTGTGATGTTTGACTTGGGGATTACATTAAGCAAATTAAATGTAAATACTATCGAAATATGGATATCAAAAAATGTAAATGATGAAAACCTGGCTTAGTTGACACTCGTAAAGGTGTGGAGACTCCCGTTGGAGCACAGTCTCACTTTGATCTCCATTTCCCGCTGGAGGTCACAACCTCTCTGACTGATGGAAAAGAGGCATCTGAACTGTGCTGTCCTCCTCTTCTTTCTGGTTCAAATCTTTCCTACAGTGGGGTTTAGGCATTTTTCATGTAAGGGTCTAAACGTCTAGTTTCTTTCTTCGCTGTAGCCTGAGGAAAAGGATCACATTTATAACACAATAAAAATTAAAATTGGTGCCTCTTAATAACTGATAGTTACCAATATCAAAATGTAAAGTAGGCAAATATAAATGTAATATAGGCAATGCCTATATATTGCCTAAGTATAAATACAATATAGATAATAAATGTAGTATAGGCAAATAATTATATTCTTTGACAAAGTAAGACAGTTTAAGTAAATAAATTTCTAAGTGATTTGAGACTTTCCTAAATTATACTTAAAAAGCTATCAGTGTGTGAAAAATAAGCAAAACATAACTAAGTCGTTTTTAGAAAGCTGAGACATGGTCAGCCGTGACTTTGGACTCTGTTAATAATCAAGTAATTAAAGGAGTCACTGTGAATACGCTAGAACAAGCACTGAATGGGGATTACAAGAACTAGGACTTGGCCTAAAGAGCTGCTGGACCAGGATGATACCCTAACCTCTGTGAACCTTAAATGTCTTGACTAGAAAAGAGGATTGTCAAAGGTGGGGTGGAAGGTTCTGCTCAGCGCTGCAAATCCATGACTCTTTATCCAGAGAAAGTTTGTGTATATGTGTAATGTATACACAAAAGAGGTGTGCCCCTTTTAGTTTTGATATAAAGTTCCCTAAAACTACAGGTGGGCATCATATTGGATCTTTTATTTACAGGTGTGTATTTAGTGTGTATTTATGTCATTGTGGGTTATTCTTCCTCATTGTGTTCTAAAGTTAATAAAATTTCATCAGACAGCTATTAAAGTAACGTACAGTCTTATGTGTAAATCTTTGAGGCTCATATCATATCAAGTATGCATGTAATGGGGCTCACATACTAGTCTGGGCAGTGTTAGCTTATGTATATTTTGAGAGATAATGTGCAATCCCCTTATTTATATAAAATTATATGTAATGAACATAAAGGCACTAGTTTTCCCTAACAATATACACATTTAAAAATAACCAAGATGAGTGTAATGAATGCTTATGGATTTCTCTCCGGTCAGATACAAAGGCCTCTGTTTCTTCACTGGTAAGTGTGGTTTCTTTCAGCCCTGAACATTCTGAGCCCAAGGATAAATAAAAGCGTGTGTGTCCGTCTTATACCCATGCAAAGTTACCAAGTCCCAGAATGAAGGGGTCTGTAGTCAAGAACAAATAGAGAAATGCAGTGAAGATTGAGTTGGTTCTATCCAGTGATCAAGAGGAGCCCGTGGGAAGTATGCATGGGTATCACTCATCACCTGGCGGGCACAGGCTCTTCAATCTGCCATGGTCTCCGTAGTACTCGACAAGCATCGTTGAGCGCTGTACTCTACACCCAGTTTGTGAACACAGTATTTCAAAGGGAGCCCCAAAGTGTAAATGGTCCTATTACTTTTTTAAAATTCAGTATTACCTATTAGGTATTATCATTTGAGAAAGAAATGCCTTTTCAAAGTTGGTACCAATGATAAAGATCCCCAGAACTTAAGATATTCTCTAAGCACATAAACCAATGTAAACGTTTTTTTACAAATCACTGTTAAAAATATTTCAAAGGGGGACTTCCCTGGTGGTCCAGTGGTAAAGAATCCGCCTTACAATGCAGGGGATGTGGGTTCGATCCCTGGTCAGGGAACTAAGGTCCCACATGCTGCAGGGCAACTAAGCTTGCGGGTCACAACTACTGAGCTCGCGCGCCTCAGTGAAAGAGCCCGCATACCACAAACTACAGAGCCCACGCACTCTGGAACCTGTGCACCAGAACTACAGAGCCCATGCATCCTGGAGCCTGCACGCCACAACTAGAGAAGAGAAAACCCACATGCCACAACTAGAGAGAAGTCCGTGCACCGCAATGAAAGATCCCGCATGCCTCAACGAAGATCCCGTGTGCCGCAACTAAAGACCTGACGCAGCCGTAAATAAATAAATAAATAGATAGATAAAAGATTTCAAAGGATTTCATATAATAAATGGAGAATGTTATTTCACAAAGTTTTTAAAATTATGATGAAAGAGACCATCAATATAGGAAATGTTAGAAAAACTTTTATTTACCTCTAATTTATACCAAAACAATATGTATTCTTTATTTTAAAATGTAACATACTTTTCAGGAATTCAATTATGGAAGAAGCCAAAATAGATTACTGTGAAAAAGAGATGACAAAGAGACGAGATATCATATATTAGTCTTTTGCAGTGTGACTAGACTGAGGAGAATAACACAAGAGGCCCTGCATATGAATCAAATGGCAGCTATACTGGGATCCACAGAAAGCAGACAATGTTCTTTCAAAGGAAGCTTATTTATTGCAGACAACTGTAGACTGTAGACTAAAGCACCTGAAATAAAAGCCAAGAAGCGGACCAGGCCTTTCTTTAGATTCTGTGGTTGTCGCAGAGAATGAAAGAAAAATGGTAGGAGGTCCATTGCGAGACAGTGATCAGTGTCACTTTTACAGTTCACATGGAACTTTTCTTTATTATCTTTTAGATTGTGTGCTATGGAGCCTGTATAAACTGGTGGCATGTTGACATATGAAGCTAATTAAAGCACGGGTAGAGAAGCAGTATGAAGAAAGAGAGCGTATGAAATAACTTACAGGCTTCCCTTTAATTGTTTTACGACTTGAGGGCCTTTACTGGCTGGGTAAATAATTCTTAGTAGATTTAGGGTTATTTTAGAGTTTAATCTAGAAATTCTACAACGTAGTTTCTGTATTGCTAAGCAATGGGGTATTTGGAAAAAACAACCCACCCACACGTGTAAATGTGGCATTCCTGAAAGTCATGGTAGACTGTGTTTGCTCAGGCCAGGCCAGCACGGGTTGGGTGGGTGGATGGGATCTGTGCGCTCAGCCCCTGGGAGCCTGCCTTTGGGAGCTGCTCGCTCCTCAAGTGTACAGGTTTCCCTGGCCTCCATAGTCTGGTCCTGACTTTGGCTGTTGACTGGCTGCTATAGTGAGGTCCTGGCCCTTCCCCAGGGCTCCTATGATCAGGTCTCCCAACATTCCCTGGGCTGAGAAAATTGCCCAACTCCTGCTTGCAATCCACCTTGTTCCAGGCCCAAAGCCTATAGAAAAAGTACTTCTTACCACAGGGTCCTAGTGTTAAGCCCAGAATCAGAGGTGGGAAGGAAGAGGTACTAGTAGTGAAGGGACAGCCTATTCAAAGATCGTTCCTCCCTTCTGAAAGTATTTCATTATCCTTGTTTCAAGTGTCTCTCCCTGGTCTAATTCTTCCCTTTGGGAGAACATCTTGTCCTCAAACTTTTCGATATCTCACAAAAATCCACTCACCTCAGATACTTGTGATCTCAGGAGTGCTTAGTTGAGGCACACGGATCATCGAGCCCTCTTTCAGAATTTTTATCCTCTTTCAGATTTTTGTAACTTCCGTAATATAGTTTGGAGAAGTAGAAGCAACTTTTGAATTATTTTTTTTTTAAAAGAGAAAAAGAAAACACAAGGAGACAGCTAACCTTGCTTTAAAACCCTTGCACTAATTAGTATTTTGGTAGTTTTATTCATCCAGCTATTGCTCTTAGCAGTTTATTAGAAAGAAGATTGGATACAGAAATGTAAGGATCATGGAGGAAATGTAAATCTGATGTAAATGTAGTATAACAAATAAAGGAATTTGATACTGTCTTTTCTTGACCTAAGATGCTTCTCATTTGCAACAGAACAACATGTGAGGCAGAAGTTCTAATGTTTGCCAGATAACAAAAAACTAATAAACCCAAGCACAGATGGGAGCCATCCTGGACTTACATAAAAGCTGGCTCTAAGAAAGGCTTTTTAATAGTCAAAATATTTCAGCTGTTTTTGCCATTCAAGACCGCTGTGTCTTAATGTCAAAAAGAGAATTTTTTTACTTAAACATTCTCGTACGCTAGGAAATTTAATAACCCTAACTACAGAAATATCATAAAAGTAAAACATAAAATACACACTCAGAAATAAATCACAACTCCAGTAAATTTGATCACAAATAAATTGTGTGGGAGTGATGGGTCTTTATCCTTTTGAATGCCAGGCATGTATTGAGTGCCAGAAGTTAACAGAAGCTACAGTTAGAAATTGGATGCTTTCTTTTCGACAGAGTTTTAGACAGAGGGGACTTTAGCAACTGCATTTTGAAATTTGTTATATTGTTTGGGACAAATTCCATTCACTTTTCAGCCCCTGTTCTCAGCCCATTCCTATTTTAATATGCACAATTCCTTAACCAGCAAAACTCACATGCGTTTGTTGATGAGTTCCGCAAATGGTAAGGTAGTTAGTGATGGCAGCTCACATTTATTGCCAATTGAAAAGGACTTTGGAGAGGTCCATTTAAGACTGGACCCTCTACTAAATGGTCATTTGTAAAGAAGGTGGCTTATGTGGCCTCACAGCGTTCGTTTTATTAAAGAGGATTCTCTTGGTTAGGGAAACCAGTTATATTGAGCCTTTGACACTTGAGAACAAGATCAAAATGGGCATGAGAGCAGGTAAGGGCAGCTGCCCTTCCAATGTTTTTCACTTTGAAATAAGCACCCTGCTCAGGATCTTGATGTTGACAAGGTTCTTCAGAGTCAGTTACCAGAATGTGATAAGACATCTCTCGATTCTAGGTGGTTTCTCAGGGCTTCAGGGCTATAAATGATGCCAGAGTAATTTGTGAGTCAATAGACTTTAACTAGTCTTTAAACCAGTAGAAAATGTTCAATTTTGTTATCACATTGATTTTTAATACCTTATTGCCTTATTAAACTGTGCTTTTTATTTTAGATGTATCTTTATGGTAATTCTGTTTGAAGGCATCAATCCTACTGGTTTTAAGCGTTTGTTCAGAATCTTAGGTCTTTAGGGCCCCAGGAGAGACCCCATTATAGGTCGTGAAAAGGATAGTGTCCAATTCTTTTATTTGTATATGTTCTTTCTTCTTTTAAATGATGAGGTTGTAACCTAAAACGGACCTTTCTTTCTGTGAGAAACAGCTTGGACCACGGCAGGATGGATGATTTAGAAAAATCTGTGACCCTTGCAGCTGGGTCTGCCTCAGGGCACAGGAGGTGATGGTTGAATCATCCATTCTACCCTGGAGGCTTGTTTAGGTCACAGGCACTAACCACAGCCTGAGTATCAGCTGACATCCTGGCTATTGGACCCACACTGAGTCCATCTTGGGATACTGATTCCCATTCTGACCTTGGCCCCTATGATTCTATTGCAGGTGAGAGTGTGTTCACTAATGGGCAGAGGCAAGGTTTGTGTCCAGATTTTCTGTTATCACTAGTCTAGCATTCTTCCCATTTTGCTGAAACTTGTCACGTGGCAAGTATGTTTCTCTTGAAGCAAGTTAGTTTTGAAAATACCACGACCAGCACCATCACCACCACCTCCATCCACGACAAACCTCTGGTGTGGTATCATTGGGGTGTGAATTGGGAATTAGCCAAGAAACCCAGTTTATTTACTAGTCCATCTGTTTTGCTGCTCACTGAGAGTTTCATCGCTCTAATAATGATTTTCTCAGCATAGGAAGATCTCATCCTTTTCTCAATCTTAAGGACATTTCTAGTCTGTAGATAAATGATTACTCAGGAAAAAATATTTGTCCACTTATCACTTATCTTCTGGTTCAATTGTAGTTTCTCTTTAAGCTGCTTGCCTCCTTCTCTAGAAACTTCCCAGACTATTCCAATCTGCAGTGACCTTGTTATCTTCTAAACTAGGGGTTGGTGCTTTTTTAGGAAAAGGGCAGATAGTAAACATTTTCAAGTTTGTGAGTCATATGGTGTGTTGCAACTACACGTCTGTCACTGAAGCACCAAAACAGCTGAAAACAAATGCAGAGTATCTAAAGGAATGGGTTTGGCTGTGTTCTGATAAAGCTTTGTTTATAACACAGGAGAAAGAGGCTGGATTTAACTCTGGCAGTAGTTTGCTGACCCTTGTCCTACACTAAAAATATTTATGTGTCAATTGCTTGGGTTATCTGTTAATATTATTTTTAAAAAATTGGTCTCTCATATTGTTACATAAATTTGCATTTGTACATAGAGAATTTATTGTATGCAAATACTTTTCTCAGTAAGTATTATTTATTTTTTCATTGGTTTAAGTTCCTTTGCCTTATCATCCCCAAACCTGCCTTGAGTAATCCGTATCTGGTATGTGAAAAGTGCTGCAATTGAACCAGAGGAGCAGTTGAGCAAGAGGTAAAGGTATTCTTTCCTAGCAAACCACTTAGCTTTGGAATGATTTTGCTGGGGATCGACATGCTTGCATTTGACTTGAAAAGGCAAGTCCTCCCATACAGGAAGGACAATTGTGGTGCTAAAAGATAGGAAATTTGTACTTTTCTGAAACGCGTATGTATGGTGACTGAATCTGTACTTTAGTGAGTGAGTGATTATATTGCTTTTGTGTCCTGGCTATTCTTGCATGCCTTCAAGAAATTGCTGGGAAGATAACATGGGGCAGGCTTGTCTTTAAAATAGATACCGTACAGCTGGTGGCTTGGGAAGAACGTGAATTGCTACATAGTCCCTCACAGACAAGCAAAATTCTAAATCAGTGTTTATCAATGAATGAGGAAAACCATTTCTGGCTTGGGAGGAGGTCAGAAATCAATTAATCTCCCTTTTCCCTTAAGTGAGGGCATTTCATGAAAGAATAAGAAATAGGGAGATCACTGATAAGAATTAAGTGAATTCTGTGTTTTCAAGTCCTTCATATTAATCTTCTCCTCTCTCATCCCCTTTGTTAAATATGTGGTTTTACTTGTGGTCTGTGTGCACCTGGAAAGGAAAGGAGAGAAAAGAAAGGCCTTCAGTTGGCCGTTTGTACAGTGTCTCTTCCTTCATAGGGGCTCTGCAAGTTGCTTTGGAAACAACAGGAACACAGAGGCTAGTTCAAGTCTCCAGCATGTTTCCTGTGGATCAGGAAGTGAGAAGTGAGTGAGAGGACTAGGCAAGTGAGAAGAATCCTCACTTGTCTTTTTGTCTTTGTCACCAGGAGCGATTGACATCAGAAGAGCCAAGAGGGAGAAGGGAGCTTAAAAAGAGCCAAGGGCATTTGCAATGCTTAGGTGGTGACTGGTGGCAACCTGGCTATTAGCAAGCCTGTCTCTATAGTGTTTAGTGTTTTCAGAGTGCTTTGCAATCAGGTTTCTTAGTCACCCTTTTCACAGCCGCCACATGAAGCTAATTGATAGGCCTCTCCCTTTTAGCACTGAGGACAAGTGACTTGCTGAGGGTCAGGCAGTGAGCTGCTTATGGAGCTCATTAGTCCCTGGGTCATCAGTCTTGTGGGTTAGCAAAATATTATTTCCTTTTTTTTCTAAAAACAGCTTTAGCCAGCCTTGGAAAACGTATTACTGCTGGTAGACCTGATTGTTTCCCAGGATGATACTATTGTAAAAATTCTAACTTAAAAATGTTTTTTTAAGATTTGCCTTTCTTGTTTTTTTGTTTGTTTGTTTTTTCTGGGTTTTTTTTGTGGTATGCGGGCCTCTCACTGTTGTGGCCTCTCCCGTTGCGGAGCACAGGCTCCGGACGCGCAGGCTCAGCGGCCATGGCCCACGGGCCCAGCCGCTCCGCGGCATGTGGGATCTTCCCGGACCGGGGCACGAACCCGTGTCCCCTGCATCGGCAGGCGGACTCTCAACCACCGTGCCACCAGGGAAGCCCAAGATTTGCCTTTTTTAAAGCTTCATAATGTCACTTTTCAGAAAAATTTAGCTGTGCATTTTAAACTTTGGCCAAGTCCTTTATTTAGTAATGATCTCAGAATTTTGGCCCTTTTATTCCTCTTAAGTTCTTCAACCAGAGACTTCAGGAGAGACTTACGGAGAAATAAAATTTTTTAACTAGGCAGACTTGGTTTGTGGCATTAGCTGTGGTCAGAATTTATATGGAGGGGTGAGGTGAAACTGTTTTATATTTCAGTTTTTCTTTTTTTTTTTTTGGCTGCATCGGGTCTCAGTTGCAGCGCACAGGCTTCTCTCTAGTTGTGACTTGCAGGTTTTCTCTTTCTAGTTGTGGCGTGCAGGCTCCAGAGCACATGGGCTCTGTAGTTTGTGTCATGTAGGCTCTCTAGTTGAGGTGTGCGAGCTCAGTAGTTGTGCGTGGGCTTAGTTGCCCCGCAGCATGTGGGATCTTAGTTTCCTGACCAGGGATGGAACCTACGTCCCCTGCATTGTAAGGTGGATTCTTTACCACTGGACCACCAGGGAAGTCCCTCAATTATTCTGTCTTTTATTCCCAGAATCTCATAGAGGCTAGACAAAAGCAGTAACCTCGCTTTTTGGAATGAGAGATGTTGACATTTATTGTTCAGTTAGTACAGGGATATTCATTCAATGATGAGTGACTAGTGGGCTTTCTCTGCTTTTCTTAATATAACCAAAACAACCCCTAACAAATAGGGAATGGGATTTCTATAGGTCATGGAAGGCTGATGACTTGTATTGACCATTCATTCAATATTTTACCCCTCAAGTATTTTTTGAGCATCCCTTATATAGAGATACTGTTTTAGACAATGGGGATACAGCCCTGAATAAGAAATTCATGCAGCTTACATCTTAATAGGTGGATTATTCTTTTAAAACCTTAAATACGTATTATTGGGAAGTGATAATCACTGTAAACAAAACAAAAGCAGGGTACAGAATTGGACAGTGACTGGAGTAAGGGGGTATTTTACATGGAGTTAGAAAAAGCCTCTCTGAGGACATGAAATCTAAAGAGACCCAAAGGAAGGAAAAGATTATGGCTAGAACAGAGTATTGCAAGAAGTGAGAACAGCAAAGACAAAAGCCTTAGGTAGGAATGAGATAGGCGTGTTTGAGGAAACAGGAGCTAGAAGGCTAGAGTGGCTGGAACAGAATGAGTGAGACAGAGAGTAACAGGATGTGAAGTCAGAGACGGGCAGGGAAGAGACCCTGTGGGCTTTGTTGACCAAGGTCGAGCATGTGGATTTGGGGTCTGAGTTGATGGAAAGCCATTGGAGGAATTGGGTGAGGGTATGATATTATCTATTTACATTTCCCAAAGGTCTCTGCGAATATTGGGTTGAAACCAGACTAAAGACAGTAGAGGGAGGGAGAGGGGACATAAGGACACTCAATAGGGAGCTACTTTGGTAGACTGAGAGGGCTGATGGTAGCTTGAACTAGGGGTGGAAAGGGTGAGGAGGCATGGAGTCACAACGCTATATATTGAAGTAGAGCTGGGAGTGCTTTATGACAGATTAGATGTGGAATATAAGGGAAAGAGACCGCATATGGCTTCACCAGTTGGGTACCGACAGCCCCAGGAAGAACTGTTTACAGAGACTGTGCAGTGAATGGCAGCCCAGGGAAGAATCAAGGATGATCCTTGGATTTTGATCTAAGCAACTGTATGATTGGTGGTGCTTTTTACTGAGATGGGGAAGATTGGGGGGAACCGGTTAAGGGGTGCAGGGGAATCAAGTTCTTTGGGGGCGTGGTAAAGTTGAGATGTTGGACATCAACGAGGAGATGTCAGATGCAGAGTTAGATATATACATATGGAACTCAGGGGAAAGGGCAGGGCTGGATATAAAAATTTGAAAGAATACATGGCTATGGGACTGAATTAGAAATTTTTGTGAATGAGTGTTGAGAAAAAAAAAGTGGTTTGTGGACTGTGCCCTGGGACACTGCAAGATTTAAAGGTAGGGAATGAGAGAGGTATACAATGCATCCTAAATTATTTATGTTAGGAACTAGTGCACAAACAAACATTTTAAAATCACTTATTTTCTTCCTCCCCTATTAAGAGCCGTTTGTGAAAATTGAGCTTATGTCCCCACGATGTTTCCTTTTGTGCTTTAATGGTGTTGTCACTAATGGGAGATCTCATTTCTCCCTGTTGGTGATTTTATTACTACCATGTGTGCAGACATTATGCGGCCTCGATTCATTTGGACCACTCTTGTTTTTGTAAACCTTTGACAGTCAGATCATTGTGAATTGCTCTGAGGTAGAGCTTTCCGCAAAATGTCACGGGTGAACTGCAGTCTGACAGGCAGCCGTTGTTATTTGTGTTATGAATGCGTGTCCTAGGGTGGTAGCTGCCTTTGGATGAAGCTGACTCTTCCTGCCTCTCCGTTGACCTCTCTCATATCTTGACCTCCCCATTTTGTGTGGGAGCTTCGGGGACTGGAAGACTCCTTGAAGATACCGTAGACCCTTCCTTTTGCCAAAGCCAGGCCAGTGAACACCACCTCACAGTGTAATATTTCTCAGTAACCTCAGCAAGGATTTGTCCTAAATATCTGTTCAGTCCCTGGGGCTCTAGCTACATGTCTTCCACTGGGCTCTGAAGTGCTGAGGTATTTAACACAATCATTACTCAGCTCTGCTCTGCAAGCCAAATGCAATGTTAATTAGAATTACTTTTTTTTAATGTATAATTATATAATTTATTAAAATCAACACAATTCATATACAAAATATTAACATGGCAGTCATTAAGTTTGTTAAGCACTTCAAATACTGAAATGTTAAAACAGCAAAATTACACTGAGCAACTTTCGCATCAGGGGATCTAATCTAGCTCGCTAGTTCAGGCTGAACGTTCACTCTCCGAAGTACTTCTTCAGGCATGCAAAAAACAGGGCTAACAGGTTTAATCTGTTCTTCTCCCAAAAGTGACAATCCAGCAATTCCAAATACAGTATGTAAAGGATCTACCATATCTCCTGGCCTGTCCGCAAATCCTCCCGTTTCTTCATCTTGACATGCTAAGATGAAACTGCGCAGTTTCTCTCTGTCAATCCAGTGAAGCCTTCCAATTATCTTTAGGGAAGCCAACACCCACCAAGAATAGCATACATCTGGTAACTTCTGTGGTCTTCCATTGGGTCCACCTGACGCAAGCTGGCGTTCACAAAGCCACCAGCCAAGTAAATCAGAATTTACTCAATGCAGCTGACGAGTAATAGCCAGGAATCCTGTGCACCAATAGATCTGCCCAGCATGGGATTCAGAACCTGGCCTGCAACCAAACCCACCATCAAAGTTCATACATGATAAAACAAATTCGATTGCCTTTTCCACATTAATAGCATCCAGCTTCCCCAATAGAGCCAAATTGCCACCGCACAAAAAGAGAATCTTGTATCGATTTCTCCCTATTATATAAAAGTAGATTTTCACATCCCACGAAGCAGCTGGTCTCTCCAGCCTGCACTGTATTCAGCCCTTATCTTTTGGACTGGCCCCCTCTGTTCTAGTACTCCTGTATGCTGATATAACTAGCACAGTGCATGCTGGAACTTCAAGCAGACCATTAACTGCAGTTAGACCAGCTGCTTAGTGGGACCCCAAATATCTCCAGTGAAAGAACCATCTTCTTTCTGTAGACTCTGAACATAGTCCACAACTTTATTTATGTCAATAACATTAATACTATCAGAGGGAGTAAGAATGTAATCACCTTTCTTTGAGCCATAGGATGCTATATAATCTGCATGCTTCTCCAGTAATAGGGTGTCGGGTGCATCTGACTTGATAATAACATCCTTCTGCAGTGTGCCCATGTCTGAAAGCGAAAAGAACTAGAAGTACTTTTTTTTTTTTTTTTTTTTTTTCTGGTACGCGGGCCTCTCACTGCTGTGGCCTCTCCCGTTGCGGAGCACAGGCTCCGGACGCGCAGGCCCAGTGGCCATGGCTCACGGGCCCAGCCGCTCCGTGGCATGTGGGATCCCCCCGGACCGGGGCACGAACCCACATCCCCTGCATCGGCAGGCGGACTCTCAACCCATGCGCCACCACGGAAGCCCCTAGAATTACTTTTTTGCTTTTGCATCTACACTGGCATTTCATTTCTATGCCCTGACTCTCCTTCTCATGCCCCTCTCCTGCCCCTTTTTTTTTATAAGCTCAAGACCTAAAAGTATTCAGATATGTTTCTCTCAGCAAGAATGCCATAAACTTTTACTATTTAATGTCAACCTGATTGGAAACTCATTTAGATGTATGATCTTTCTTTTTTTCTAGAAATTTCAGTCTTTCTCACAGGGAGGTGTATGGTTAATAAAAGACAAGAATTAAGCACATAAACTCTTTACTTAGAAGCAGAATGCACGTAAATTGTCCACATTTCCTACCTATTGTTTAACAGCTATTTTTTTTTTTTTTTTTACCAGGCCTTCATTGTTATTCTTTGTCTGTTATTGCTCTGGCTACAGAGATACAGGATGTTTGCTGTTTTGGCCCTTTCAAGATATTAATTCTTTTCTTCCTGGGGTTTGCCCTCTCTCATTCTTGTAAAAAAGCATCCTGCTAACCTCCGTAATTACTTTCATTTATTTTTATTTTTTTTTCTGGAAACTGTATTTAAATATCTTCAAGTTTCACCTGGAGTGATAGATATTTCAGAATTATTTTCTTTTCCAAGAACATATTTTCATTATGGCATGAAGTTAAAGTCATTTACAATTTAATTATTTTGCAAACTCCTATTTTACATGTCAGAAGAAAACCATTTGTTGGGGGTATTTGTGAGAAAGATGCTTTTGTGTTTAATATTGTTAATTCCCTCTTTGTTCTTCATTCTAAAATCTGATGAATGAGATATATTACTTCCCCTGGCATTTCCTATCCTGGTTAATGGCATGACCATTTAGCTGGTACCCATCCCAGAGTCCTCTTTCAGCCTCCCTGCCTCCACTGAAATAAATATTAAGGCTCAAAAGGTCCTCCCCTGTAATCCATCAATATCCTTTTAATTCCTTCTGCTACTGTCCAGTGTAGGTGATGGTTAATCATTTTTTACTTGAACTTCTTTGTTAATCTCCTAATTGGACTTTATCCTACCTAGTCTTGTCCCACCCAGATCATTCTCCACTTTATTCCTAGAGCAATCTATCAAACCAAATCAGGTCTTGTCACGTAGCTCATCCCTCAGCATAGGATAAATTTCAAATCCTTCATATGGTATAGAAGGTTCTCCATCATCTGACCTCCTGCCTTTCATGTCAGCCTCAGTTCTTGCTACTCTGTCCCTTGTGTCCTAGGCTCACATCGTTCTGAACAACTTCTGTTTCCCTGAAGGTGACAACTGTTTAATATTTCAGGTTCTCTGATTTGAAGTTCCTCACAGCCTCAACTGCAACTCCACAGACCTCAATCTTAGCCATTATTTGGCATAATAAATGAGGAGTGAGTGAATAAATATTACCTTCTGGCTTCCTTAGCTGGGAACGCCTGGATACTTATAGATTGATTGGCCTACACGTAATTAAGTTGAGAATAGTATTTCTCTCGATGATAACTTTTTTTATATTCACATTACATAATGATTTTGTAATTACATAATGATTATATAATCATTTTGTATGGAAATTACATAATGATTTTGATGGAAATTACATAATGATTTTGATGGCATTACATAATGATTTTGATGGAAATCAGCATATACTCTGGATTCCTCAGTAATAAGGTCTTATTTCTACTTCCTAGTGATCTTTTCAGTTACTGTTTTCTTGGTTTTTCTGTTTTGTTTTTTTTTTAACATATTTGAGCTTCACTGCAGCTTTAGAAATAGATGGAAGTGATTCCAGATTTTCAGAATAAATTTATTTTGCTCAAATAATAACTGGCTAATGAGAAGGAAAAATAGTGGGAATTTAGTCTGTGTTTAAATTCTATAGACTTGCCAAAAAAGTCTATATGGACCATCAGAGTAATGTCAGTTTCACTTACTTCAGGCCATTTTGTCACTCTAGAAGTGTGCTTTAGTTACTTAACAAATAGCTGAGTACCTACTAATTAGCAAATACACAGGCACACAAGTAAAGCATTTACACAACTATTTCTGAGACGACAGAGGAAAAGCCACAGTCTCACACATAGATTTTGATCATCCATTAATATATTAAGTTTATTGAGCAACTACTATGTGTAGATAGGGTTCTAGTCATTGTGATTACAGAGATAATAAAAGTCAAGTGTGGTGACCTCAGGGAGGTCCAAGATACATGAAATATTACTGTAAAACAGGATAGGGCTATGAACAAGAGTCTTATCAGCTCACCTTAGAGTGAGTGGTCAGGGTAATTACACCCTCTGTCAAACCATGAAAGTAGAGTCCACATGATCATGATTTGTTCATCAGAGCCAGGATGGAAGCAAGCTTTTTCAATACCTATTCCAGACTAAGAGAAAGAATGAATAAGGAACCAGAATCAAGAGAATGACATCCTGGGTCACGCCAGTGTGGGACAAGAAAAGCATGGGATCCAGAAAAGTATCACTGGAACCCCAAACCCAAAGAGAAGAAAGAACAGGAAATAGACTCTTCTCTTGGTAACTGTATTTAGCTGGAACCCTACTGTATTTCGTTTATATCAATACCATGACTCACATAGTATTCCAAAGTGACTTGTTAGCAATTCTCAACAAATTCTTTAAGCAACTTTATCAAATCTCAAGTCTCAAGATCTTTGGGTTATTATAGCTGCAGGCTTTAAGTAAGTGTTGTGGCCACAGTTCTGGGTCTGGAGTGGACAAAGTCAAAAGGGCCCAGAGGTGATGTTTAGCTGGTGTGTACCAGTTCTTCTGCATCAGTTATTAATATGAACACGCTTCTATTCTGACCTCCCCAAGCCCCTGGGTCATTCTGAACTGTCCTGATCCTCCCCAGGATCTACTGGATCTCCTTGCAGCCCAGGAGCTAAGTAGTGAGTACATGGAACAGAAGAAGACCTTCAGGGCCCCCAACCAAAAAGAAAAAAATTACAACGGAGTATAAATTATTGAGAACAAGCACCAGGCCAACAGTTCATGTCTTAATAGATAAATAGTAGGAGCTCATATGAGCTAGTCTTAATAATCTTTTAACTGACAGCACTTAGGAGAGACCTAACATGTAGTAGGGGCTTCGTAATTGAGAGCTGTTATTACTAAGACACACCCTCAAGGAGTCTTCTTCCTGCTGAGGAGACGTATGTAAATAGACCACAACCCTTAGCTACGCAGGAAGGAGAGAATGGTCCCTGTCCTGGTCCAGTGTTCTCTCTCTCTGATTCCCCTCTGCGTATTACAGGATGCTCTCATCTGCCCTGGGATGTTGTTTCATGTGCCAGGGCCCTCATTTCTATTTGATGGCAATTTACTTCTTTCCTAGTGTGACTACTTAAAGTTAAGTGCAGGATCTTTACCTGTTGTATTGCTACGGAAGTTTCATTTTCTTCCATAATGTCCACAAAGCATCTTCTGCCAGTTTTATTCTCTGTGGGATTGGTGTCTCCGTTTTCATGGCGCTACAGCATGCTGTCTCTCTCCACTCTAAGAGCTCTTTGTTCTTTGGAGTGCTGCCCTGAGCCTGCCCATTCAGTATTCTGTTTCTGCTAGTGTTGCTGCAGTAGGCTATATCAGGTATTTTTAATTCTATTCCTTTTGTTAGAAAGAGTAATTTCCTTTTTGGGGGTGGAAATAAAGATGTCTTTATACTTAGACCACTTGAGGACTGAAGCGCCGAGAGTTTCCTTTAAAATCATCACAAGCTCCAAATCTTGTGGGCGACTTGCCTTCATATGCAAAATCTGCTATGGAGCTATCACCAGAAATTTTGTTTTGCAGTTTCCCAGCACACTTCTTTCTCCAACTCAGGATTTCTCAACTTGAGCACTATTGACATTTGGGGCTGGAAAATTGTAGGGGGCTATGCTGTACATTGTCAGACATTCAGAAGCATCCTTGTCCTCTACCAACTAGATTCCCATAGAAACTGCCCAGTTTTGACAACTAAAAATGTCTGCAAGGCATTTTTGTCAAATACCCCTGCTGGGGGCCAAATCACTTCAGGTTGAGAACTGCTCTAAATAATAAACACGTGAAAGTAGATTGACAAACAAGTTATAAATGTGTTGACAAGCAAAGCAAAAACGTTCGTGGTAATGACAGCAAATACTTAGCACTTAATGTGGGCCAGGCACTGCTGGAAAAGCTCTTTTCATGTAATTAACCAAACCCATAGACTGAGGTACCATCGTACCATTATTTATACACATCTTATAGATGAGGACACTGAGGCACAGAGAGGTCATGCAGCTGCTAAGTGTCAGATCAAGAATCTGAACCTAGGGACTTCCCTGGCGGTCCAGTGGTTAAGACTTTGCCTTCCTATGAAGGGGGGTGCTGGCTCCATCCCTCATCAGGGAGCTAAGATCCCACATGCCTTGCGACCAAAAAACCAAAACATAAAACAGAAGCAATACTGTAACAAATTCAATAAAGACTTTAAAAATGGTCCACATCAAAAAAAAAAAAAAAAAAAGAATCTGAACCTAGGCATTGTGACCCTATAGTCAATTATCTGAACTCACTGTGCTTTTCTTTCAACAAAAATTTATTGGAATAGAGACCTACTTCGCATCGTATGGAATATTATCTTTGGTACGTGCTTAGTAAATATTTTGTTAAGTGAATAAACGAGTATCTGTAAATCCAAGAAATTATCTAATATTTTAAATTAGTATTGAATAGATTCTTTAGTTAATTTACATAAAAAAGTACTTTTCCCTGAATACAGTCAACTATTATCTATTAGAGCAAAGCAGAGGGTCTCTTAGCATTTCTAAGCCCATTGACAGGAATCTTTTGGAAAAGATTTGTCAAGGTGACCTTTAAAATCTCTTCTGATCTGAGCATTTATTTGTGTGCTGGTGCAGTATTGCAACATTTCAGAATGAAGACTGATCAAACTGAACAAAATATTATTTTCCTGATGAGATTAAGCAAAGCATCTGCTCTTGTCGTATAATAGGGAAAGAGAGGATTCATCCTCCCTCCTAAACTAGGTATGCATTCTCATGAGGTATGATGCACTGTTTGATAGTTTGACCTAGCTTCAGGACTTATAAAATATTAAACATCTTTAACTAACAGGAAACCACTTTAGTCGATCAGTCTTCAGGCTTTCATAGTTGGCTTCCTATAATAGATGAGGGGCTGAGCTCTAATGTTTGTTACAAATGCATTACATCTGATTTATATCTTAAGTGGGAAGCCCGTATTTTATATAATAAAATATAAAAACATAGTATTCTTTTATTCTTGTTAAAGATGTTTTTAAAATGTATTTCTATAAGGCAAAAGAATGGAAGCTTCCAGAGTGTCAATTAAAATAATTTTACTAAAAGAGTAATAAATAAAATATAACCATAAAGTAGCAAGAAGATAATCACAATAGCTTCATCTTGCTAGTTCTCTTAAAACTCACATTGTGAATTATAATTTTCCTCAGTGAGACCATAAGTAATATAAGTATTCTCTTTTCGTTTAGATGATCTTTTAAAAATTTGAATGGCTTCATATTTTTTCCTTAATTTTGAAGGAGAAGTCAGTTATTTGAAGGACAATACTAGAAAGCATTTCAAATCTCAATTTTCATGGAAAAAGGTCTTCCAGATATCATGTCATTAAAGAGGAATAGTAGTACCAATATGTTTTATCTTTGTCAGTGATTTGAAGGGATGCTTTTGTTTCCTCATCTACGGTGTTTGCTTATAGTATTAGAATTCATGATTTATTTTATTTCATTTCATTTTTACATTATATAATAAATCTAATACTAAAATTTTTTTTTTAATTTTTTGTTTTTTTAAACTGAAGTTTAGTTGATTTACAATATTAGTTTCAGGTGTAGAACATAGTGATTCAAAACTTTTAGATATTATACTCCACTTAAAGTTATTATAAATTATTGACTATATTCCCTGTGCTGTACAATATATTCTTTTAGCTTATTTATTTTATACCTAGTACTTTGTGCCTCTTAACTCCCTACCCCTGTCTTGCCCCTCCCCACTTCCCTCTTCTCACTAGTAACCACTAGTTGGTTCTCTAGATCCATGAATCTGTTTCTGTTTTGTTATATTCATTCCTTTGTTTTATTTTTTAGATTTCTCATATAAATGGTAACATACAGTATTTTTCTTTCTCTTTCTGACTTATTTCACTAAGCATAATACCCTCCAGCCCATCCATGTTGTTGCAAATGCAAAATTTTAATTCTTTTTTATGGCCGAGTAGTATTACATTGTGTGTTTGTGTGTGTATACACACACACACACACCACATCTTTTTTATCCATTCATCTATCAATTGACACTTAGGTTGCTTCCGTATCTTGGCTATTGTAAATAATGCTGCTGTGAACACTGGGGCGTGTGTATCCGTCTGAATTTGTGTTTTTGTTTTCTTCAGATATATACTCAGATATATTCCTGGATCGTATGGTAGTTCGGTTTTTAGTTTTTTGAAGAACCTCCATACCATTATCCATAGTGGCTGCATCAATTTACATTCCCACCAACAGTGTACAGTGGTTCCCTTTTCTCCACATTCTTGCCAACGTTTGTTATTTGTGGTCTTTTTGATGATAGCCATTCTAACAGGTGTGAGGGGGTTGACCTCTTTGTGGTTTTGATTTGCATTTCTCTGATGATTAGTGGTGCTGAGCATCTTTTCATGTGCTTGTTCGCCATCGGTATGTCTTCTTTGGAAAAATATCTATTCAGGTGTTCTCTTTTTTAATAAGGTTTTTTTTTATATGGAGTTTTATGAGCTGTTTTGTATATTTTGAATATTAACCCCTTATTGGTCACATCATTTGCAAGTATTTTTTCCCATTAAGTATGTTGTCTTTTCGTTTTTGTCAATGGTTTCCTTTGTTGTGCAAAAGCTTTTAAGTTTATTAGGTCACATTTGTTTGTTTGCTTTTGTTTCCTTTGCCTTAGGAGACAGATCCAAAAAAATATTGCTACAATTCATGTCAAAGAGTGTTCTGCCTATGTTTTCATCTAGCTTTATGGTTTTTGGTCTTACATTTAGGCTTTCAATCTATTTTGAGTTTATTTTTGTATATGGTGTGAAGGAATGTTCTAATTTGAGTATTTCACATGTAGCTGTTCACTTTTCCCAGCACCACTTATTGAAGAGACTGTCTTTTTCCCATTGTGTATTGTTAACTCCTTTATCATAGCTTGATTGACCGTAAGTGCATGGGTTTACTTCTGGGCTCTCTGTTCTGTTCCATTGATCTATGTGTCTGTTTTTGTGCCAGTACCATACTGTTTTGATTATTGTGGCTTTGTAGTATAGTCTGAATTCAAGGAGCATGATACCTCCAGTTGCTTTTGTTTCCTTTGCCTTAGGAGACAGATCCAAAAAAATATTGCTACAATTCATATCAAAGAGTGTTCTTTCATATCAAAGAGTGTTCTGCCTATGTTTTCATCTAGCTCTATGGTTTTTGGTCTTACATTTAGGCTTTCAATCTATTTTGAGTTTATTTTTGTATATGGTGTGAAGGAATGTTCTAATTTGAGTATTTCACATGTAGCTGTTCACTTTTCCCAGCACCACTTATTGAAGAGACTGTCTTTTTCCCATTGTGTATTGTTAACTCCTTTATCATAGCTTGATTGACCGTAAGTGCATGGGTTTACTTCTGGGCTCTCTGTTCTGTTCCATTGATCTATGTGTCTGTTTTTGTGCCAGTACCATACTGTTTTGATTATTGTGGCTTTGTAGTATAGTCTGAATTCAAGGAGCATGATACCTCCAGCTTTGTTCTTTTTTGTCAAGATTGCTTTGGCTATTCGGGGTCATTCGTGATTCCATATCAATTTTAGGGTTATTTATTCTAGTTCTGTGAAAAATGTCACAGGTATTTTGATAGGGACTGCATTGACTGTAGATTGCTTTGGGTAGCATGGACATTTTAACAGTATTGTTTTTTCCAGTCCATGAACACAGGCTATCTCTCCATTTATTTGTATCATCTTCAATTTCCTTCATCAGAGTTTTATACTTTTCAGAGTATAGGTCTTTCACCTCCTTGGTTAAGTTTATTCCTGGGTATTTTATTCTTTTTGATGCAGTTTTAAATGGGATTGTTTTCTTGCTTTCTCTTTCTGATAGTTCATTATCAGTGCATAGAAAAGCAACAGATTTCTGTGTATTAATCTTGTATCCTGCAACTCTCCTGAATTTACTGATGAGCTTTAGTAGTTTTTTGGTGGCGTGTTTAGGATTTTCTTTGTATGTATCATGTCATCTGCAAACAGTGACACGTTTACTTCTTCCTTTCCAACTTGTATTCCTTTTATTTCTTGTCTGATTGCTATGACTAGGACTTCCAACACCATATTGAGTAAAACTGGCAAGAGAGGACATCCTTGTCTTGTTTCTCGGCTTAGGGGAAGTGCTTTTAGCTTTCAACCCCTGGGTATGATGTTAGCTGTGGGCTTATCATATATGGCCTATGTTATGTTGAGGTCTGCTTTTATTTCCTTATCTATGGTGTTTGCTTAGAGTATTAGAATTTGTGATTTCTGTAATGAGTACTCAGCACACAGTAAGTGATCTGTAAGTCACCGCCCACACAGTCTTGATGCAGAGCATTACTTTGCTATATAGCAAAGTAAAATAATTTGCAGAGTACTAGATAATTTGCAGATTACTCTAAGTAACTATATAAAGTAGCTGATGAGTACACAGATTTCTATTGGAGTAGTAGGGTCATTCACACATGCTTCTTTTTTTTTTTTTTTAATGAGTCTGGATTTTTGGAAAACTCCAGAAAACAAAGCAACATAGAATTCCTCAGAGAACAGGAAGTGACTTTCTTAAGGTTGTTGGGAACTGTTCTCCCAATTGGTGGCTGGAATCTGGGTTTCCCTACTTCAGGCTCTGAAGTTGCCAGAAATAACTCCAACCACTGAGTTATTGAAGGCTTATGTTTTATGAAGCTGTCTTCAAAAAATGTCATGATTGACAATTGTAGAGCTAGCAGAGAGCTAAGCCTTCATTAGTATATAAGTATTCAGATATATTTTGCTCAAAGGTCAAAAATGATGGCTGGTCTAGACACATTTTTCCATGATCTGAATTAAAACAAGAAAATTGCTGACATGAGTAGAAAGTCAATAATCCTGATTCTAAAGGAGGACCTATTCCTTTAAAATGATGTCATCAAGTAGTTTATTCTTCCATAAAAAATCTGGCCCATATATCACCCCCTCTTATGCGATTAATAATACTATACAATCTATATTTAATATGTTTAAAAAGAACCTGTTACAAGATACTGAAAGGCGTAGCTATTGCATGTTGTATCAACTTTCTGAAAGTGGGAAAATAAATGACTTCTCTTTTCAGCAGGCCTCTAAATGGTCATAGATGTTACCTTAGATTTCATGGTTATGATAATAAACTCTGTTACGGTGGAGAGGCATTGGGATTTAATCTCACTACACACTAAGGAAGAATGAAAGAAGTTTTTATGTTTTACTTGGTTGTTGAATCCAAAAAACATGAGATCTGAGAGATGCGTAAGACTTGGAGAGAACCAAATTTGGAAGATAGAACTCACTTGTAAAATATCTGCATTAGTTGTTAATGATCATCTCAGAAATAGAACTATGCAGATTGGGATGGGAGGTGAATTTTAAGCCATCAACCATATTATAAATTATTGGATATAACTCTTTTGACGATGGAAATAAATTAGACACTGACATATGAAATGATTACTAAAAGAGCAAAGTTTAAATCAGTGTTGCTTTGATGAAATGATCATTATGGTCCAAGTGTAAATCTATAATTTTCTCTGTTATATGTGAGGATTATGTGTGACTTACTTATTTAATAGGTAACTGGTATTGATTTTGTAGATTCAGGAAAAAGTTTTGTAAGTACCAACTGCTGGTCAAGACTGCTCCCATTTTTTACTTCGCTTAAGACCATTGTACATTTCCTTTATGGTTCAGCCTCCAAAACTTACAGAGAAGTCAAAATTAGACCGTGCTAGTCACAGTAAAGCACATACTTCTAGGATAATAGATTAATGAGAACTAAAAAATTATATTCTCATTTTCAATCTCCAAAAATTAACTTAAACATTTGGACACTGGAATTTTGGGACTATATTTGCAAATTTTCTATATTTTAAAAATTGTTTCTTATTCCTTAGGATATAGCATTCTTAGGTACAGGTCTTAGTGAAAGTTGGCAGGGAAAGGAAATTATGTTCAAATTAGCTCATTTTGCTTCTGATCATTTTAATAAAATTACAGTTTGGTCATGGAAAAAACCTGCAATTCAGGGAAAAAAAAATTTTGTATTTTCTTTTTATGTCAGTTGTGATGTCTCTAGTTCCAACCAGTACAGAAATTTGGGAATTAACCAATTAATAGAAATGTTGATAATTGTGTATATGTCCCATTTAAAATAGTTATTTTAATGCAATGGTGATCTCTTGCTTCATTATATACTCTTCAGTGTGCAGAAATTTTGCTGAGAATTTGATGCAGTGTCAGTTTTTCTGAGTGTTGACTATATCTACCCAACTTGTGTTTCTTAACATAAGGTCAGAGTGCTCCCAATTGCATTTAAATAATTTCTAAGTTGCAGTTTTCAATACTTGTAAGATTTATGTTAATTCTCTGTTTCTCACAAATAAAACCAACAAAATTAAGTTGTATAAATAGCTTCCTTTTTTTTTTCTGGAATTTTGGCATTATCATCTGTCTCTTTTTGATAGCTTGAGAATTAGTTATACCTTTGCCCAAAACTTTAAAAAAAAAATCAGTATTTGCTCTCATATACAGGACTTCAGTGAGTTTTTATTTTAATTTTTTTCCCTAGTTAGAGGTGCATGTTACCGCTTGCCATTGTGGTCATTGTGGTTCATTTCATTAAGCTTCTTGTTCTATCTGCTTTCTTGAGACTTGGGAAACAGTATTTTTCTGAGTGATTTTACTATATTGTTCCAAATATAAGGCTACCCAGAATAGAAGGCAACCTCCAACTAGAAACAGCTCAAATATGGAGAAAGGCTGGGGGCCCAGAGCCCGGCGGGTCTTGCAGTGGTGGCAAGGGTGCCGAGGAATAGGACGATGCCTGCCCACTCTCCCGGTGAGTGAAGATGAGTCAGCTGCTGATTTGCTTGTGCATAACCAGATGGCTTCTGTTGCTAGAGGAAAAGTCATACTTGGGGGGAGAGAATAAGTCTGTACACATGAAAGAAAGTCACTGTGTGCCCAAATCAGGGAGGGAAGGCGGGAGTAGAGTCTATTTCACCTCCTAAACGGTCGCCTTCAGTGTTTTTTTTTTTCCCTGAACCTGGGGGGTGAAAGTTGAATAACCCCAAACACTGGAGGAGGAGGAAAGTACCTGCACCTTTTATGAAAGGGAGTTTAAAGGTCAGTGGCCATGGAAATGAATTGTTAGACACCATCAGATGTCTCACGACCAGCCCAGAAAATTATTCCTTGCCCTTTCAAATTGACTGCTGACCCAAGAGGTGGTGCATGCACTGTGTGATCATGTGTAGCCTGAAAATAAGCAACCCTGAAGCTGGGAGTCACATTTCCAATTTTAGTATGATTTTTTTCTTTTTAAATTCCCTGTCTCCTGAGCCAGCCAAGATACAATTTAAATAAACAGGCTAAATCGTATTGAAATAAACTCTAAGGGACTGTTTAAAATTATTTGTTGGGCTAGTATTTCACCCTGCAGCATATTTTTAAAAATACTTCAGTGAAAAATGTATTATTCGATGGAGAATATGTATTGATGGAGCCCAGAGAAAACTCCAGGTATTGGTCTGATTCTACTAATAAGCACATAGAAATCTAACCTTTTATTTCATAGTAACTAAATAAGATGTGATAGAATGAGGTGCTTGTTTCTGTTATAATCTAGAAAACTCTTTAGCACCTGTTAGTGTACAACTTAACCAGCATTCAGTAGCCTTTGTGGCTTCACAAAAACTACATACAATATAAACCTTGACCTTTCTAGTGATTACCAGTCCATGGCTCGCAAAGCAAGTTTGAAGTAGAACTTTAATCCCCGAATGATAAGTTTTTCTCCACTGGGTAGTTTCCATTGTAGCCTTCATGATGATGATGATGATGATGATGAAACTTCTTTAATAAAAGAGTATGTTTTTCTGAACAGACAGGACTCTCCTTAAGTTTAAACAATGCTTAATTGCCCAGAGGATTTGGTTTAGGGAAGCTACTTATCATTGATTTCAGAAATTCTCTTAAACCAAAATACCCTGAAAGATAGAGGTCCCGTGCCCAAGGAATAGCAAGCCAGAATTTGACATGCCTACCATTTTGCCAGGTCTGGGAAGGGAACCTTTGAAACAGAAGGGCTGGGCAGAAAAGGATTTGAAAGGAAGGACTGGAAGGGAGTGTATCCCGGAGGAGGAAGGATTGTTGCCTGCCAAGTTAGATTACCAGTCAGAGGAAACAGCACTGCAGTGGTGGAGTCTAAATGAGAGGGTTGATGTGAACTCTGTAAAACCTCAGAAGCCTTTTCCAAAGAGTTCATAAGGGTGATACCAGTAAGGAAAGAGACTAGTAGAGGATGAGAGCTTTTCAGGGAAGAAGAGCTTCCTTTGTAACTCCTTCGCTTTGGAAATATTTGATCTCTACAAAGGAGGAGGATGCCCAAATTTGGTGGGGGGAGTGTGTGCCTATTATTAACCATCTTTAAACCTCAAATAGTTTCCTTTCTATTATTTGTTTTGGGTACTATTATGTCTGTTTTGATCCGAATTACAAATACAGCAAAACAAATATTATAAACATTTTTTCCCAGAGGGGGTTGGGGCTATAATAATTGTATGCTCTGTTCATCACCTGCTGTTAATTTCATCCTTAGTTGCAACGGCAGACAAAAGCTGGAGAGGTCACCTAAATGTCAGATTCCATGGCTTCCTCTCCCTGTTGGCTAGTGAGGGCGGGGGCAGGACCTGACCTGATTGCATTAGGAAAAGAACGTGGCCTCAGTTGGCTTGTGAGGTGGCAAGGATAGCCTTCAAGGACATAGGAAGAAAGGACAGTGACAAGGGAAGAGAGATTTTCCAAGTTGCATATAAATAATCACCTTTGTAAAAGTCAATGGGAAGAGTTAATTTCTCTACAAATAGTGTTGTTTGTGTAAAACCCATACCTATAACCTGCACTCAGCTTCTCCCTCCCGTCCCCAGAATGCACAACATAGAAGCTCTCCTGTAGGTGCTGGAAATTTAACGTCCCAGATCACTGTTGTTTCTTCCTTTCATGATTTCACACATGATGCACCTTCCGTGGCTCCTTCTCGGGGGGTTAGATTCATAGGATCAAGTTAAAAGGAACAGTTATTAATCTATTAAGTATGAAAAAAAATCTGTAGATTTGTTGATGGATGGACAGAAATTAAAGCCTCTCAGGCCCTTAAAACAGGTTTGGGCAATTCCCATTAGACTCTGTAGATTGATGGATGGACAGAAATTAAAGCCTCTCAGGCCCTTAAAACAGGTTTGGGCAATTCCCATTAGACTGTTTTTGCTAGGAGGATAGATCACTGCTGTTCTTTTACTTTCCTGATCCATTAGTCTTTTTCCCAAGGAACCCCTAGAAAAAGTGACGTTTTTTACTTTTTCCCAGTTCCTGTATGGGTGACTGTGACTCTCACAGGTCAAATTAATAATTCCCAGGTTCTGACTTCTCAGCAGTTAAGTTGAAGAGTCACTAAACTACAAGTATGTAATCTGTGATGTTTAGTTTTTCAGTTTTTAAAAGTTCATAAAATAAGAGAATTCTTGAAGAAAATGTTGAATATGGTTAAATCTCTTTGGGAAATGTTCCACCATAGGTTTTTCACTCAAAGAAGGGTTGTATAAGGGACACCATTTCTCAAATGCAGCAATATACATTTGAGAAATGGTGATGTGTCTGCATTTTCTGAGACATATGGAATATGGCATTTGTCTTGCTGAGTGAGCATGTTTAACTCAGCTGTGGAGTAACTCACAAATTCCCTACTCTTGAGTATCTTTAAGTTTCAAAAATCGTTCTTGAAATGTTCTTAATGGGCATTCCTTAGGGGGCACTGCTCTCTTCGGTAAATCAGAAGTGACATCTGGAAATGCATAGAGATGGCCCTTGGTTACATTTTTTTTTTTTTTTTTGCTGGTCAAGCAGCAAGTGTCTTCCAATTAACAGGTTGATAGCATCTTTGGACAGGCTAGAAAAAATTAACAAAATGGCTAATTCTTGTTTGGCAGTGAAATTGAATATTGAATGACATCTCTGCAGTTATAAACGACCTTTGTTTTAATAACAAAGTTGTTGATTTTCTACTAAGGGTTCTTTTAGGTTGTCATCAGGGGCTGATGGGAGTAACAGTTCACCCAACTCTCCAGCTAGCTTCAGTGGACATACCACACCTTCTCAGCAGCCTGAACCCGTGGTACACTCTCTTAAGGTAACCAACTGTGTACAGCCATTTATCCAGTACTTCAGTTGTGTTGTGGCTTGTTCGCTATAGTCTGGTAATCCTCACGGTCTTGTTTTAACCATAGATACTTTATTTTTTGAGCTCTTATGGTGTAACTTTTTTTTTTAATCTTAAGTTTTAAAGTATGATTTTAATTTTTTTAAACTAATAGTGGGTTTGAATACTTACGGTTGAATTGAATCTCTAGTTTTATCATTTTGTTTTGAGTAATGTGATTCATATCTATCTGCATTGAAGTTGAAGTCTGATGTGCATGTATATCCATATGTGTAAAATACTGTTACAGGTATTTTCTGTGCAATGTTTGTAGCATGGATGTCTTCAAATATAGGAAGTTAATAGTTGGCCAAAATAAGGAAAGATACCATATTTTTTCTTTCTTTTTGCAACTGAAGTACGTTGTGCAACTTACTGAAAGTTTTCAGATAAACAAAAACCTACTCTGTTCACCATTAAATAGAAATTAAGTCTTCAAACTCTAGTTAATGCTTTAATGCTTCTTTATAGAGAATTAGAAAATAGATATATGGTCTTATTCATGAAGATGTTTTATTTTTTGCTTATACTTCAGCTTCAGCAATGACTTAAAAAAAGATTTGGCTGAAATTTATCATTTATTTTTCTTTACCAGTAATGAGCTTTCCCATAAGTAAAACTAATAATAAGCAGTGTAAATATTTACCTCTCTGAGAAGAAACGGCAGGCGGTAAAAATCATCTTAAAAGCTGAGACAGTTCCTTGAAGTTTCATCAGTTCCAAAGGATAAAACACTGTCCTCCAAATTATCTGTAATTCCTTACATGTAGCCTTGGTCAAACCTTTCTGAGCCATAAAGTAAGTAGAGTGCTTCAGCCCTGCTTTTGCCACATGGGTTTCAACGACTTTTCTGAAATAGTTTTGGTTTCAGAATGATTTATCAACAGCCTGATGATGCACCCTTGTGAAGGGGGCCACACTTTGCTTGGCATGCAGAAAGCAAACAAGTAGATGAGAACTTCAGAATATTTACTTGACTTGAAGATGACTATTTAGCAGTCGGTTTAGCTCCCTTGTTACATTTTGCTGTAACTTAGATGAAATGAGTTTGCTTCTCTCAGGCACATACTGATTGGGCGCTGCCCTGTGTCTGGGATGCCGGTTTATCAACTGGCTTGCTCTCTGCGACAGCATTTGGATACTGTTTAGTACGAACAGCCTGCTAAAGGAGCTGTTACTTTAGCGTAAATCAGGCACTAGCGATCTGAAAAGCATTTCCTAAATGGGAGAATGAAGGAGTGGCTTCAATCCTGTAGTATTAGTATCTGCACATACTCCAAAGGCAACACGCTGCCCTGCTTTCCAAACTGTTTGAAACCTGTTTCAGCCTATTGCCTAATTCAATGGCAAGTGCAGTTGGAATCAGATCAGTGGGTCACATTGACATCATTCCCAAATTTCTCGATGCAGCTGTGTTAGTATGGCCTAGGAAGGAAGGGGAGGGCAAGGAAGAGCTATTCAATTTTCTCTGAATTCATTCTCTAATTTTCATCTAAAATTTTATCTCGAGAGGAAGATACTATGTTATAATCAGAACACGTTAAGTGTCCTCACTTGGCCGATGGGTAATGCCAAGCAACTGAAGCATCTTGATTGGGTAACTGGAAGCTCTTGAATATAGAATACGTTCGCTTCCATGAGTTGAAACAGAAATATGTGCAAACATAGCCTCTGGGAAATGCAGCTTCAGAACATCTCAGTGTAAAAAAAGAAATGTAGCCACTCAACATGTTTTGTTTTTAAAAGCTACCACGCTAGAGCTGATTTATATCATAAGATTGTTCTGTTCTGAAAGGAATAGGACAATGGCTCCTTTTCTCATCTTCTGATAAGTTTTTTAAAATGTCTAGGCTTTAATAAACTCCATGGTCATAGCTGTGGGGAAAGCGTTGCAGGTCATTGTGAGGAGTTAGCCCACTTGTGATAACACCACATTTTTCTTGCTTTAAAATTCCTAACTATTAACTAGAGCTTCACTTCATTTAGTCGAAATTAACTGAATTTAAGTACACTTCTCTGAGGTACATTATAAATCGAATTTGTAGGCAAATGAGCTTGTTGCAGGAGTTAAGTTTTCTGTGAATATTCATTGAGCATCGTCAGTGATTTCCTCTAAGTATAACAAAAAATGTGAACTGACTCTAATATGAGTTGAGTACCAGGGTGAGGCTTTCATTTACCACTGTCATATCCTTCTTTAATGAAGTAGGACCTACATAGTAATAATGGCCAGAAGTTTTGAGCTAATGAGAAAGTAGTTTGTGAGATTATTTATTAATTACAGATTTGAACTCGGGTAAATATCGTTGTAGTCTCAGTATCCATGAACTCAACATGAAGGTCCCACTTCGGGCCTAAGTTATTTATTTTGGTCCACCTGTTCATTGGTGCAAATTCTCAGGTGACATCTTTAGGTGTGGCTATCAGCCCTGACCATGACAGCAGCAGAACCAGGGAGTTTAGCAGTGTTACAGTTCAGTGTGGATTCTGCAGGAGCTTTTAGAAAAAGCTTTTTTTTTTAGTGCTACAGCAATGATTTGATTTATAAGCTGATGTCGAGAAAAATAAACAGCACTCAAAGTGAAAGTTTTGCCCTCTTTTTTTTTTTTACTACAGAAAGTATTGACATGAAAATTTTAAGGCATTTTGAAAAGAATTTTATTCTCAATCCATTTAGTGATAATTTAGAGAAGTAGAACCTAAAATTGTTTAAAAGCATCTCATTCCCAGATGAAAAAATGAAAAATATTTAGTGTTGCTCAAATATTTTCACAACTGGGGAGCCATTGCCTCTCTTTGCTTCTGTCAAAGAGCTATGGCCATAGTCCTTTCCTAGGCACCGGAAACACGTCCAGGCAAGAACTGTGAGGTCACTAGTGTTAATGTTAACAGAAAGTTCTTATGCTACATATTCCTGGGTTCTGACCAGTTTCAGCTGTGACTATTATCTTTTTTAGTCATTTTTTTCTTTAGGCCGTGTCTACATATCATTTGGACTGTTGAGCAATATATTTAATTACATGCCAGTCTTTACAGTGGAGCAAGAATTATTGACTGTCTTCAGATGGTTGACAGTCAAGTTTATCTTAATGACCAAAGTAACTAAATGCATCTAATAATGAATGAATTCAATTGACTATTAGTGATGCAATAGATTGCTCTTAATGGCCATTTGAAAATCAAGTAGGATTCAGATAGCTTTCAGAACAATCAACTCTTTTAAAAGATTTTGCCATATGCTAATCCACTCTGATATGCAGACATAGAGAAAACTAAAGGTTTTTACAAAGTGGAGCTCCTTGATGATTTTTATTCATAACTAACAAGTTTTTTTTCCATGTGAAATGTGCTTTTCTTTTTCAACAAATCCAGGTCTTGGATGTTCAGGAAACTATAGATCGTCAACAGGGTAAAGAGTATGAACATGACCTTAGTGAGACAGAAAAAGCTATAGTCAGAGAAATGTGCAATGTAAGTTTAATGTGCTTTATTGTGTATTCTGTGTTGAAAGCCTCATCATAGCTTAGTTATTGCTTCATGAATACCTTCTTTTTAAAATGCTAGCCAAATGCCTTTATATTTTTATGAGAAAGTAAAACCTTCCCTTGATTTTCTTTAGTAAATTTTATTGCAGTTTTATTAACACAGTAATCATATTGTAAAATATTCAGGTAAGCAAGAATCAGCCAATTCTCTGTTCCAGAATGAATTGTGAAAGTTTTTGAATAAATTTTCTAAAATGTTACTAGTTTTGATAAAATAAATCAGGTTCCATTTCATAATTTTCCTTAATTATGTTTAAAAACCTGTGTTTAAAAACCTGTGATAAAGAAAACACAACCTTCTTCAGATTATTTGTAACTATACTTGGGGGAAAAAAATCACCATCTTAATAGGTAATATTTGTTTAGTTCTTCATGCGTATGATATGTGTGCTCCTGTCCTGCCAAGCAGTATCTTTACCTCTCAGTGATGCAAGCTCAAAATAGTAAGAGGTAGATAGATATGAACTTAAGAGATAGTTAGCTACACAGAAATCTCTACCTTATGAAGTCATAGAAAAACACAGTTTAAAAAAAAATAAGACATGCTATTTTCACAGTGCATAGCCTATGTAATCATTATTGCGGTTTGGATTTGATTAACTGAATTTTAGTTTTTTAGTAATATGCTTGGCTATATCATTTGATCAAGAATATAATTTGTGGGCTTCCCTGGTGGCGCAGTGGTTGAGAGTCCGCCTGCCGATGCAGGGGACGCAGGTTCGTGCCCCGGTCCGGGAGGATCCCACATGCCGCGGAGCGGCTGGGCCCGTGAGCCATGGCCGCTGAGCCTGCGCGTCCGGAGCCTGTGCTCCGCAACGGGAGAGGCCACAACAGTGAGAGGCCCGCGTACCGCAAAAAAAAAAGAATATAATTTGTGAAGCTTGTTAAAAAGCTAAGTAGAATATGAAAGGGGAAGACATTTGTTAAAAGCAGAACTTCATGGCCGATTATTTTAAGCACTGATTTGAATTGGCTTTATACTGTACTTTTATCCCAATAGTCTTTGTTCATTAGGATATCAAAATTGCTTGGAAATACCCTTCAGCTTTAGGCTCTTAGGACCAGATATCTCATTTATGTACCTCCCTAAGATGTTCCTGGAATCCAGGAAATGTTAAGTCCCATGGGCATTTTAACACTCTTGCCCCAGCACAACATATAGGCTCCTGCTTGCTTGTGTTGTGGCTGTTTTTCTTTCCTACATATCTGTTTTTGTCTGTTTTCAAAAGGTCGTTGGTTCTAGATGTGTTCTAGATGTCATAATTTCCTAAATGCATCACTGTTCCATCTTCTGTAGCTTTTTGCCTGTCCTTAAGGTTTTCAATTTGAACATTTCCCTCAGATAAATTTTAAAGTTCAGACATTAGGAATTGTAAAACTAGAAGGGACCATGGAAGGTCATACCTCCAGGGGTTCTCAAAGAGTCATATGAGGCTCCTTATAATTCAGAAGTCTGGGTTTCACCCCAGATCATGGGCAGTTGGGTTAGGAACTCCTAGGGAAGAACCCCATACTTGCATTTTATATTTGAAGAAACTAAGATTCTGAAACTAAGTTACTTGCCCAAATTGTTCTCTAATGAACAGTGAAGTCAGACGTATACCCAGATTTTCTCTGAGGACCAGCCCTTTCCACTTTCCCAAGTGTAGTTAATCTAGGCACTGCCATTTTCTTTCCTCAAGAATGAAAGTCAACGTATTGGGCTGCCCAAAAATTTCATTTGGGTTTTTCTGTAACATCTGTCAGAAAAAACCAGAACAAACTTTTTGGCCAACCCAATAGCGTGCAGAGGAGACCATCTCCATTGTGCTTAATGGCAGAATTTCTGTAAAGAAACAGCAGGACTGTTTTTGAGGAAAGAGTTTTAGATATTAGAAAAGTTATTTCTTAGTCATAGAAGCGACCCACTAATGAATTGGATCTTGATTAGTTTTGCATTGATTTTTGTTCTCCTATATTTCCAAAAATCCTTCATTGTCCTCTTCATTTACCTTCAAAAGTTTTCTAGGGTATCTTTTCTAGCTGTCTGCTTTTGTCTGATCACCGAAATTTGAGAAAAAAATGTAGTTCAAATCTGATTATTAGCACTCTTATATTTGGAAACTGTTTAAAAGCTAAGAGAAAAAAGTGTTGATTTAAAATATTTGTGTCACCATGGTAAGTTATATCAATATCAAAAACACATAGCAAATATTGGAGATTAAAGAAAAATACAGATTGTGAGACAGTTTCATAGTTTCTAAGAAATAACTTACGTAAGATGATGAAACCTATTAGAGGAACTATGTGCTTTTACAGTAACGTCACAGAAATGTAAAGCTTTCTCCTAATGTGATAGCCGTTAAAAGACTCAGATAGAACTTGTTTTAACTCAGTCTCTGGTATTCTTTCTGGAGATAAGTTGTTCACACCTATACAATGGAAAGATTCTTCTTCACAGCACCAAGTGCTTTTATTCTCTTCCCAAGCTATACCCCAAACATACACTGCCCTCTAAGAAATAGTGAATCTATCTTGTAGTAATGGTTTGTCTGTTTGGCTCGTGTCAATTCCCTGAGAACAGTTGAAATACTTGACTGGTCATCTCAGATACCCACCTGTTCTGCTTTCAGTTAATGAGTCACTACTCTGTGTCCGCCTTCATATTCTGTATCCTTGGCTTATTTCAGAGCTCTGCCTTCTCTGAGTTTCCTTTCACCACATAGTTATTTCAGGGTTAAGGCCCATTGCATTCTACATTTGAATACTTGAAGAGGGGTTGCACTTTTGAGTTTTAATCATCATCTCCTGCCTTACGTGCCTGATCATTTGACTCTATCCTCTATCCCCTGCTTCTAACCAAGACATCAAAGCATTCTGAGTAGAAGTAATTGTGTATACCATTTAAGGGCTAGAAAGGCAAAGTCCATAGCATCCCTTGGCTTCCTGATTCAGAATTTGTGCCTCTTCAATCTGTACTGAGAAATGACACTTTCCTAGCTCCCTTGGGTACAATTTGAGCCATCCATTGCTATATCATTCCTTTCCAAATAGTTAAGGACCATAACTACAGTTGCCTTCAAATATGACAGAGTATCTCCACCACATAATTGTGCCTGCTAAAACAGAGATAATAGTTACATGGGCTTCGAAATGAAGGTAGACAGAACCCTATATATTCTTATGTAGTACTGTGAATAGTACTTGGCTTCCTGGAGTATCTGCTCTTTTTAAAAGAGAAAACAGAGAAACACAATCTATGAATAATTAATGAGCCAACAGGTTTGTATTCATGTTAGAGCAATGTAAATTTTTGTGGAATCAATCTGATCATAATCCTAATAGTGAAACACTCTAACAGGGTTATGACTTACTGTATGTGTTTCCTAATTAATGTTAGTATATTGGTATGTCGTTGTTGAATTCAGTAACAATTACTTATTATTAATCTCATCTTTTGCTACTGTCCCTTTAAAATGGCCCAATTTTTAGCATATTGTAATTGTATCTATTTTAGTGACTCTTGAATTTATTCTTATCTTTTCCGTGCATCTGTATACTTTCTGTTGTGGTAATCCGAGATACCATATTGGGTAGCTAAGATTTATGATAACTGAGGTCCCCATTTCGCAGGGGAAACCAGGGAACTCTACCCCTGACCCTTAAGGGTACCACCTCAGGACTTTAAACCACTAAGGACAATGAAGGAGCGTTTGTTCTTAGCTATTTAACATTTTGGTATCCCTCATTTGAGAGGTATAATATAGGAACCAGGATGATTTTGCTCATGTGTTCTTAATTCTGGCTAGATATTAGAATCATGTTGAAAGCTTTAAAAAAAAAAAATAGATGACCATACCTGTTTGAGAGTAACTCCCAGTGTGCAGCTAGAATTGAGGCCCACTCTCATAGCTAGTGTAAGCTGGCACATCATTCTTTAATTCTGACCCTGGTTGCTAACAAAGCATAGTAGTCCCATCTGTTGAGCAGTTCTTGTGATTTAGAAACTTGCATCACATTTCATTTTGTGTTTGTGTTTGACAAAATATGTGAATATTTTGTCTCGTCTTATATTCCTTTTTGTCCCTCTCATAGATTCCCACTTTAAAAAAATATATACACATGCCTTTGTGGAAGAGGACAATTAAGATGCTTACTTTTTTTTCCTTCTTTTCTTAAGGTTGTATGGAGGAAACTTGGAGATGCTGCAGGTTCGTGTCCTGGAATTAGGCAGCATTTGTCTGGAAACCAGTACAAAGGACCCATGTGAGGAGGACTCTCTTTCAAACATGACATCACCACTGCCAGAGAGACAGAAGAAAAGAGTGGATTTCCACAAACCTGGACTCATGGAATAACATGGAGTGATTGTACATTGCACATATTTTCCCTCTAAAATCTTTAGCGTAACGAAGTTGTATTTTGTCTCTCACTTCAGTGTTCACAACAGTCAATCTCAAACAAGGTAGCTTTGAAAATCACCATTTTGGTACCAATATTTTCATTAGAACTAAAAGTTTTTGACTCTTCAGATCGAAGATTGTAATTGGGAAACCTGCATGATTGGAAGAGTCCAGTAGAGCCTCTTTGGTTTTGATAGAATTGAATCATTGCATATAATGGTGGGAGTGTTCTACCATATTGTTCAAGATAAGAGGTGGTTTCCAGCTTCCCAAGTTGGAGAGTTGGTCACCTATTATATTTTAGTTAATAAAATACTAGTTCCTGATGCATAATTGATTTGAATGCAAGATAAGATTAGGTTTCTGGGATTTCGTTTTGACTTTTGAGGTGCTAAAAATACCACATAAATTTTCCTTACCAGCTAGGAGGGTAGCAAGACTTTGTCAAGCGCTTCAGTTGATCAAAGTAAATATATCTTTTCTTTTCATCTTAATGTATTGTTCATGAAGACACATCTTGGGAACATATCAACCTCCATCTTCAGTGTATTCATTAATGTTAATATTAACAGTTTCAATTAAAGAACAAGCAAACAATTTTTCTAAGTGTTTCCAGCTGTGAGATGTCAATTTCTACAATTTAGTTTCTAGACATGCTGTTATACTTAATAAACTTTCTGTAAACTTTAAAATATTGCACTGCATTTATGAAAAAAGCTTTCTTAGCTTACAGCAGTTATCTAACATTTTATGAAACTGACGCATGTCCTTCATTATTGAAGCTAAAAGCTCTTGTTCAGATTGCTTGAGGTTTGAAAAGGAGGTGTGCTAGCTTTGCTTAGTTTTCCTTATTTTTGGTGTGTGTATATATATATATATATATAATATATATATATAAAATAGACTGTATTGGAAATGCTATGATAGGTATTTTGTGTTTATCCAAATGCAACGATAGTTTCTTGTATGAATGTGCAAGAGGCCTGTGAACGAATGCTAAGTTTATATTGTAGTTTAAGATTATAAAAGTAGGAATGCAACAATTCCCAGTTTTCTTCTAAATTACTCAGATTTGATTCATAGCAGATATTCTGTTGTTGCTCTTGTTTTTAAACAGGCTCATTACACATTTATTAATTGTCATTGGTGAAGGAATTGTTACACTTTTTTTAATGTTATTGTGATGAAAAAGTAGCCCTCTGGTCTCAGAAAATATTTATGAATTAATTTGCTATAGAATTCTAATTATTGTAATTGGGTTACCATTTGAGCTTTTCTTTTAAAATGTTATATATTTTAAGAATATTATTACTCTATAAAAGAAAATTGCTATATTTACACCTTCTCTTGAAAAGCTTTCATCTTTAAATTGTTGCATTCCTACACTCACTCTGAAGACATTTAAAACAAGTTTCTGTGCCTGCAGTAGAGCCTGCAGAAGCTAATACAAGGAACACTGGTCTTTTGACAAAATACTTGTGTAAATTTTGATACTGTATTAAAACTATTTTTTTAAAGTTCTGCATAAAATTGAGTATCAAGTATATGTGTTCATCTTAGCAATGATAATAAATTATTTAATCTCAGTGGTGTTTTTCTTCAAAATGTTTTTCCTAAATTGAGATTTCTAATAGTCACTAAATATCATATTACTCCTGTATGATGACAGTAATGATAGTAATACAGATGATTCATTATCTTAAATATAAGACAAAGGCATGCTTAAATACGCTCTTAATGAGGGATTTAATATTGAGATGCCTCAATTATTTTCTAGTATAATGTAGTTAAAAATTTAGAATATTTAAGAATATTTAAAAATTAGTTATGAACTCTTTCCCTTGTTCTTCTAATTCATATAGAATAAGATTAAACTTGTTATTTATTATTAAAATATTAGTAATCACAAGAAAATACACCAGAGAAAATATTAAAGAAATGGAAAACTCGGCATCTGTATTTAAGAAGCTTATACATTATTGGGGAAAGATAATATACACATATATGACCAAGATGTAAATTAGGGAACACACACACACACACACACTCAGGTAGAGAACTTGGAAATTAGTAATACAGATGATTCATTATCTTAAATATAAGACAAAGGCATGCTTAAATACGCTCTTAATGAGGGATTTAATATTGAGATGCCTCAATTATTTTCTAGTATAATGTAGTTAAAAATTTAGAATATTTAAGAATATTTAAAAATTAGTTATGAACTCTTTCCCTTGTTCTTCTAATTCATATAGAATAAGATTAAACTTCAGTTATTTATTATTAAAATATTAGTAATCACAAGAAAATACACCAGAGAGAAAATATTAAAGAAATGGAAAACTCGGCATCTGTATTTAAGAAGCTTATACATTATTGGGGAAAGATAATATACACATATTTGACCAAGATGTAAATTAGGGAACACACACACACACACACACTCAGGTAGAGAACTTGGAAATCACTCACACAACTGTGGAACAAGGCTGCCTACACTTAGCATTAGTCTGTACTTTAAATGACATAGTAGATGGACAGCCCAGGGCCTGAATCTTGCTACTGCCCAATATGTTTATCAGTAAGCATGGCACCCTTCTGTTACATGACCAGTTTATTAGTTTATGATTTCATTTTCCCTGGAACAAAGGTTAATTTACATATCTTCGTAGATGATCTTTACCAGCCTTGAAGCTGATTGTCAGTCTATCAGAATCTAAGCTTTTTAAATTAATGCTTTGTAAGTTTCTAACACATGCTCAAGGCACTACAGAAAATTTAGATATGTGACATCCAGCAAAATGCTGACAGTCTAATTGGGATGGTTGTTCGACAGTTAACTTTTAATGAATGCCTACCAGTACCCTATGAGTAAACACACTTTGGTTCCTCACTCAGGATGCTGACTGTTCAAGAAATACATGGAACCGTAGTATCTTGGATACCAGCAGAAGCTTCCTTTATCCTTGAGATCTAGATAAGTTTGCCTCAAACATCTATTTTCATCATCTTGAGGAAGTGCTAAGTCTCCTAGTGCCTTCCACTCATTTCCAGAGTTTTCACTCTATGTAAGCATCCTGTTACCTCATTCTGCTTCACCTCAAGTGCAAACTGATTCTCCATTAGAAATCTTGTCACCCATTCTTGGAAAGGATCTGCCTACTTCAAGCTGGCTTATCAAAGTAAATTCCCAACAAGCTCAAGACACTTCTATGAGGAATTCATACATTGACTTCTAAAAGAAAAATTTCTCCATCTCATTACACAATTAAAGGACAATATATCAGATTGAACCATATGAGATTGCCAATATTTGACCACCTTTGGATTACCAAAACAGCATATGGTACAACTTCGTATGACTAAGAGATTTTTAGTGGGAATAAACACAATAGAAGTTTGTGTCAGCATATTGAGCTGGAGCAATATAAAGTATGCTTTACTACATGCAGCACTGAATAAAGGCCTTTGGCTTAGTGAGGCTGACTTTGGGGTGGCAAGTTCAGCATGTGACTATAATTAGCTCTGTGCATTTGAGACTTAATCTCATTGAGCCTCAGTGTCCTGATGTGCTGAGTGGAGATAACATCTATCTTGCTGAGTTACTGTAAGGTTCTTAGTAGCCTTCCTAATTCCAAAGTTCAATGATCTTGACAGTCCACAAGAAACAATGGCGATCCTTTAAGACATAGGAGCCTAGACCCGTGAGCAGTGGCACTTTATACCATTAGGCTAGGGGAAGGAACCACAACACTCAAGGGACTCTACCTGCCACACAGATTCTAGCTGCACATTCGTACTTTCAAGCTCTGTTCTTTACATATCATCAGCCTACCACAGGCCTTGCTATGACCAATCACATATTGTGATTTTGGAAATGGAGAAAAAGGACATGTGTCTGATTCTCATACAGGAACAGTATGTTCGAAAAACAATTTCTACAACCATTTAATTCTGTATTTGTTTTTCATGTCACTGTAGGCATAATACTTTCAATTCAAAATGGCAGAATGAGTACCTGCTGCAGCTTTCCCCTCTTGCCTTGAACCCTAAAAATGATTGAAAAGATACTTAATAAACTCATAATTCCAGTAGAACATAAAAAGTACTGTACTCTGTGGGACCAGCAATTATGATGAATTCTTGAAAGAAGGGAGACAAACAGTATCTTGTTGAAGAATGGATCCATAATTCAAAGTACATGATGGAGGGTATTATTTTAAAAGGAGGCGTGGCTGCAAGGATGTTTCAAACAAGGAAGAGTTTGATACACGCATTGCATGGAGATTCTGGGATAATTGACAATAGCCAGACGTTTTGACTCCTGCATATAACCTTTCCCTCCCTGGGTCAGACATAGAACACAGAGATAATTACTCACAGGCTGGAATAGAGAGCAAGTATGACTGAATCAGAGACACAGTGCAAAGTCTTTGGATTGGTAACACCCAGAGGAAAAGGGACCCTCTGTGCTCAGATCCTTAGCTACTGATACATCCTGCCTAGAAGTTTGTCCCACCACCTCCTTTGCACTTAATTTAGAGAGGCTGAAGTATCTCCAAAACCCAGCGTCTTGACCTGCTTCTTTAGGCAAGTGGTAGAATAAACACAGCAGGCTAATAGGGAAATTTCAATACTAACATGAGTATATAACCAAACATCACCCAACATTTCTCTCACTGTCTTCCATTTCCTTCACCCTTCCTTCCTTCTCTTTCCTAGTTGTTTTCTAACTGCCCTATTTTATGAGTTAAATGTTAAAAGTACTTCAAAACCATCTGGAAGTAAGGATAAATCATAAGTGAAGTATAGTCTCATTTAACTGAAATTTAAGAATGTCTCTTTCAAAAGCAATATCCTCTCATTTTGCATAAATGTTTCTCAGAGTTTTGATGCCCAAGTTATAATTCCATTTGGTCTTATTACCAAGAAGGTTTTCATTTCCTATCCCAGGACCTTTAGTTTTCTAGATCCTGTTCTAAAGTGATAGCATACAACATACAACATCATACTTGCCATGGCAACAACAGATTCATATGCTAATCAGGAATGCAGCACATTTGTGTTTTATAGAAGCACAAAGGCCTCTAAAATTGGTCTTTGATTCTATGGGCCATTGTTGGGTATGGGCCAAGCTGGATGGGCTTAATACAGCATTATACAAAATCTGTTTTCCCTTTGCAAAAATCTGGGTTAGGTACGGATGGGTTTCTTACAGTCCAGATAACAGTCTCTGGGGCTTTTTCCTTTCTTTTTTTTCTTTTTTTTTTTTTTATAACCATGACCATTCCCCAGGCTCAGTCTAGCCCTACCACTCAATATTGAACACATTGATTGGCTACCCAAGATTCAGTTTTCTCTTTTTCCTAAGACAGTTCTCCTTTGCTGTAGAAAGACAATGCTTTTCTACACTGTCCAAGAGAATCAGGAGAAGTGTTTCCAACTCCATAGCTGAATCTTGATTATTTTAAGGTCTAGACTCACAAAGGCCATCTTGGTAATCTCATCCTACTTGCTAGTAATTGATTCAGGAAGCCAATCTTCAGCCAATCAGCACACAGCATTCCTATGGCCCAACTGTGGCAACATGGCCTAACAAGGCTCATCTAAATTCTTGGGGAAGAAATTTTATTTTGTGGGTAGGGGAGAGGCTTTTTTTTTCTCTTGTTGGATGTATAAGGAAGAGTCGTCTGTTGCAAAAAGCCATATTGGCTGTTATTGAGAAGTCATCCAGAGGAGAAAGCATGCATACAGTTAAGGGTCGGGCCAAGAGAACTGGGGAGAAAGGGAGCTGAACTTTGATTATACCTTGTCTGGAGTCCACCCCGCTTCTGGACTCTCAGAGAGATTCAAATTTTCCTTACTGTTTTTGATTTGGGATCCTTTTACTGACTAATATTGTACACTTTACATGTTATGAATTGAATATCTGGTCTCCTGATGTAGAAAATTGCAGGATATTCTATGATGATGGCTTAGTTGTATTGGGAAGAACAAGGAGTGTGTTCAAACAAAGGAAGTCCTGCCTCACACCCCTCTCAGACTTTAGCTCTTCTATCACCAGCCACACCCCCTACCAAGGTGATAGCTGCCAGCACTCCCTGAGGAAAGACATGACTGGCATCCACATCAAATTCAGCCCTATCACCAAGTCATTGAGCACATGCAGTTTACATAGGTACACTCCCACATAAGAACACCCCTTCAAGACCAAAGTAGGTAACTATTTCACCTAAATTCATAGAGACAGAGAAAGTTAAATAAAATGAAAAGGGAAAGGAACTAAGCTTAATTGAAAGAGCAAGAGAAAACCTCTGAAAAAATAGTGAAACAGGAATAGGCAATTTACCAGACAGATAATTCAAAATATTGGTAATAATATGGCTAACTGAATTAGGGAAGAAGATTGATCTAAACACAGATTATATTCATGAGGAACTAGAAATTATAAAGAAGCAGCAAACAAAAATAGATAATTCAATATGTGAGATAAAAAGCATACTAGGAACAATGAATAGCATACTAAATGACACAGAAGAATGCATAAGTGATCTGGAAGATAGAATAATAATGGAAATCATCCAATCAGAACAGCAGGCAAACAAATGAAACAATATGAGTACAACATATGAGATCTCTGGTTTAACATCAAATGTGCCAACATTTGCATTATAGGGGTTCCAGAAGGAAAAGAGAGAAAGAAGGGTTTTGAAAAACTGATTGAAGAAATTATGGCTGAAAACGTCCCCAACCTAAAGAAGGAAATAAATATATAGGTATAGGAAGCACAGAGGTCCCAATCAAGATGAACCCAAATAGACCTATACCAAGACATAATTAAAATGGCAAAAGTTAAAGATAGAAAGAGAATTCTAAAAGCAGCAAGAGAAAAAGTCATATCCAAGGGAATCCCCATAAGGCAAATAAATGTGATACACCACATTAACAAAAGGAAAGACAAAAACCACCTGATCATCTCAATAGAAGCAGAAAAAGCATTTGACAAAATTCAACATCAATTCATGATAAAAACTCTCACCAAGGTGGGTATAGAGGGAACAAATCTCAACATATAAAGGCCATTTTTGACAAACCCACAGCCAACATCATACTTAAAAGTGAAAAAGCTTAAAGTATTCCTGCTATATTTAGAAACAAGACAAGGATTTCTACTCTCACCACTTCATTAAACATAGTAGAAGAAGTTTTAGTCACAGCAATAGAAATAAAAGTTATCCAAATTGGAAAGGAAGAGGTACAACTGTCAGTATTTGTAGTTGACATAATACTTTATATGGAGAACTCTAAAGTCTCTAATAAAAATCTATTAGAACTAATAAATGAATTCAGCAATGGTGTAGGATATAAGATTAATATACAGAAATCTGCAGTGTTTTTATACACTAATAATAAATTATCAGAAAGCAAAACAAAAAATCCTGTTTAAAAACACATCAAAAAGAATAAAATACATAGGAGTAAACTTAACCATGGAAGTGAAACTATAAAACACTGAGGAAGGAAATTGAAGATGATACAAAGAAATGGAAAGATATCCTATGCTCTTGGATTGGAAGAATTAATATTGTTAAAATGGCCATACTACTGAAAGCAATCTATAGATTTAGTGCAATTCCTATCAAAATACCCTTGACATTTTTCACAGAACCACAACAAATAATCTTTAAATTCATATAGAACCACAAAAGACCTCAAATTTCCAAAGCAATCTTGAGAGAAAAGAAGAAAGCTGGAGTTACAACCTTCCCAGACATCAGACAACAAAGCTACAGTAATCAAAACAGCATGGTACTGGCACAAAAACAGACATATAGATCAATGGGCCAGAATAGACAGCTCAGAAATAAACCCCCACACATACAGTCAATTAACCTATGACAAAAGAGGCCAGAATATACAATGCAGAAAAGACAGTTTCTTCAACAAGTGGTGCTAGGAATACTGGACAGCCACGTGATTAGAACATTCCCTCGTGCCATGTACAAAAATAAACTCAAAATGGTTGAAAGACCTAAATGTAAGAATGGAAAGCATACAACTCCTAGAAGAGCACATATGCACAGCACTCTGACATAAACTGTAGCAGTATTTTATTGGCCCGGTCTCTGAAGTCAAGAGAAACAAAAGCAAAAATAAACAAATGTGGCCTAATTAAATTTAAAAGCTTTCACACAGCAAAGGAAACCATCTAAAAAAAAGACAACCTAAAGAATGGGAGAAAATATTTGCAAATGATGCAACCAACAGGGGGTTAATATCCAAAATATACAAATAGCTCATACAACTCAATATCCAAAAAACAAATAACCCAGAGAGAGCAGGATCAAGACGGTGAGCTAGCAGGACATGGAGTTCATCTCCCCCCAACAAACATCAAGAATACATCTATATACGGGACAATTCTTACAGAAAACTAACTGAAAACAGGCAGAACTCCTATATAACCAAAGCTGAAAGAAAGATCTCCATGTAAGAGGGTAGGACAGAAAAAAAGTCATTGGGTTAGGACCTGCACCCCTGGGAAGGATCTGAAAGGAAGAGAAAGTCTGCTCTGGAGAACCCTCACCCTAGGGAGCAAGCAGGTCAAGCCATAATCTGGGCATCCCAGTCCTGGGGGCCTACGTGGAGGAGACAAGCCGCCTTGGCTGATGGGAGAACCACTGGGACAGACAGAAGGGCTGGAGAAACCTAGACTCTACTCACGAGGAGTGCATGTGTGCTGGTTTGCCAACAATCATGGTGGAGAGAGCCTTGCACTGTGGGCTCTCACCTCACTGCCACACTCCCCAATCCAAACAGGGCAAACACCCCGGCTCTGTGCACTCCACACCAAAGCTTGGCATGGCCCTGGGAAAAGACTTAGTCTAGGTACACAGACACAGATGGGTATCTGGGATGTGATCTGAGTGGGGCAGTGGGGCCATTGTCAGCACACACAAGAGGCAATGGCACAGGAGCATACTGCAGCTTAGAGCTGGAACACTGGCAGACAAGCCCTGAGACAGGACTCAGAATCTAGCTGTGCAGAGATAGCCTGGGGGACTTGGGTGTGGTTTAGGCAGGGCAGCATCAGCCATGCAGTGCAGGAGCATGCAATGGTTCATCTCATAGTGAGACCACCCTGGTCCTGCCCACTCTACACCAAAGCTTAGTGCTGGATCTGGGGCAGACAGGTCCTGGGAGAAGACTACCACAGAAGCAGCCCAGGTCTTAGGCAGCATTGCAGCCACCTCAATTCCTGCATTCAGAATGCCCTACCCTCAGCTGAAGCCTACTCCACACCACAACCTTACACTAGATCTGGGATGAACACAAGAGGGGAAGATGTGTCTTTGGTCTTCTTCTGAGCAGAGTTGCAGACACCTACACAGGCAGTAACTATGTCCTCTGTGACCTCATGGGTATCACTTCAGCAATCACCTCCTTTGGGGCAGGACATGCACTCAAAGGCAATGAAGCCTGATTGAACATGACCCTCAGGGCTTCTACTCCAACAACTGGGGAGCAGACTCCACTCCTGACACAGCAGTGACAGCCACAGAGCAGAGAGCAAGTCTTACATCACACCTTGCACAGGCTTTATATCCTCCCACACCAACCACACCCCCTATCAAGGGGATAAAGTCCAGCACACCCTGAGGAAAGACGTGGCTGGAGTCTATATCAAAACCAGCCCTCACACCAAAGACACTGAACACACACAGTGTACACAAGGATGCTCCCACGTAAAAACATCCCTTCAAGACCACAGTGAAGTTAAGGAAAATAAAAAGGCAGAAGAATTACTCCCAACTAAAGGAGCAAGAGAAATTCCCTGAAAGAACAAATAATGAACAGACCCTGAGTTCAAAAAGGTCATAATAAAAATGCTAACTGAATTAAGAAAAATTATCAATAGAAATGCAGATCACTGTAACACGGAACTAGAAAGTATAAAGATAAACCAATCAAGACCAGAAAATTCAATTGCCGAGATAAAAAGCAATCTAGAAGCAATGAACAGTCAACTAAATGACCCCAAAAGACACTTAAGTGTTCTGGAAAATAGAGTAATGGAAATCACCCAATTAGAACAGCAGAAAGACAAATGAAAAAAAAAAGTAACACACAAGATCTATGGGATAACATAAAGCATGCAACCTATACATAATACGTGTTCCAGGAGAAGAGAAAGAAGGGGATTGAAGAAATTATTACTGAAAACTTCCCAAACCTAAAGAAGGAAATAAGTATCCAGGGATAGGAAGTACAGAGGGTCCCAAACAAGATGAACCCAAACAGACTCACACCAAGTCATATTGTAATTTAAATGGCAAAAGTTAAATATAAAAAGAGAATTCTAAAAGCAACAAGAGAAAAAGTCATATATAAGGGAATCTCCATAAGGCTACCAGCTGATTTCTCTACAGAAACTTTACAGGCCAGAAGGGAGTGGCATGATGTATTCAAAGTCCTGAAAGGGAAAAACCTACAATCCAGGATACACTACCCAAGAAGATTATTATTTAGAATAGAAGGAGAGATAAAGAACTCAGACGAGCAAAAGCTAAAAGAATTCAGCCATACTAAACCTACCCTAAAAGGAATACTGAAGGGTCTTCTCTAAATAGAAAAGAAGCAAGAATCTAAAGGAAAGGGAAAATCCCAATACAAAAGGCAAATATCATATATTGTAAGGATTGAAAATCATTTAAATAAGCCAATATGTGGATTAAAAACAGTCAAAGTTGTAAAAGTATTTATAACTACAATAAGAAGTAAAAGGATATGCATTAAGATGTAAAATAGAACATCAGAATCACAAAATGTGAGGGAGGGGAGTATAAATATGTAGATCTTTTAGAATGTGTTTGAAATTGAATGACTATCAATTTAAAGCAAATAGATATAGTTATGGGTCAACATTCTTGAATTCCATGGTAACCACAAATCAAAAATATACAATAGATTTATAAAAACCAAAAAGAAAGGAACTCAAGCATACTACAAAAGAAAATCATCAAACCACAACAGGAAGAAACAAAAAGAAGAAGAAAATGAACAAAGAAGAACTACAAAAACAACTAGAAAACAAGGATCAAAATGGCAGTAAGTACATACCTATCAATAATTACTTTAAATAACAAAGGACTAAATGATCCAATAAAAAGACTGAGTGGCAAATTGGATTAAAAAAGAATGTGCAATATGTTGCCTACAAGAGTCTCTCTTCAGGGTGAAAGACAGACTACAGTGAGGGAGTGGAAAAAAATATTTCTTGCAAAGGGAAATGACAAGAAAGTGGGGGTAGCAATACCCACATCAGACAAAATAAACTTTAAAACAAAGGCCATAAAGAAAGACAAAGAAGGGCAGTATATAACAATATAGGTATCAATTCATTGAGAATATTATACTTGTTCACCTATATGCACCAAATAGAGGGGCACCTAAATACATAAGTCAAATACTAACAGACAAAGGGAGAGACTGACAGTAATACAGTAATAATAAGAGATTTTAACACCGCAGTGACATCAATGGACAGATCATCCTGACAGAAAATCAATAAGGCAGAACTCCTAAATGACAAAATAGACCAGTTGGACTTAATTGATATCTAAAGAACATTACATCCCAAAACAGGAGACTATACATTATTTTCAAGTGTGCATGGAATGATCTCTAGGAAAGACCACATATTAGGTCAAAAAACAAGGCTCAAGAAATTTAAGAGACTAGAAATTATTTCAAGCATAATTCCTGACCAAGATATCTGAAAGTAGAAGTCAACACAGAAAGAAAAATGAGAATAGAATGAACACATGAAGACTAAACAACATGCTACCAAAAAGCCAATGGGTCAATGATGAAATTAAAAAAAAAAAATTATAAAATACCTTGAGACAAAAGAAAATGAAAATACAACTTTATGCAATCTATGGGATGAAGCAAAAGCAGTTGTAAGAGGTTCATAGCAACACAGGCCTTCCTGAAGAAACAAGAAAAATCTTAAGTAACAACCTAATCTATCACCTAAAAGAGTTAGAAAAATAAGAACAAACAAAGCCCAAAGTCAGCAGAAGGAAGGAAATAATAAAGATCAGAGAGGAAATAAATAAAACAAATATCAAAAAAAATAGAAATGATCAATAAAAACAAGAACTGGTTTTTTGAAGAGATAAACAAAATCAACAAACCTCTAGGCTCACCAGGAAAAAGAGAGAGGATGCAAATAAACAAAGTAGGAAATGAAACAGGAGAAATAACAACCCATAACATAGAAATACAAAAAAATCCTAACAGAATACTATCAACAGTTATATGCCAACAAATTGGATAACCTAGAAGAAAAGGAAAGATATTCCATGCTCTTGGATTGGAAGAATTAATATTGTTAAAATGGCCATACTACCCAAAGCAATCTACAGATTTAATGCAATCCCTATCAAAATATCAATGACACTTTTCTCAGAGCTAGAACAAATAATTTCAAAATTCATATGGAACCATAAAAGACTGAGACTTGTCAAAGCAATTCCAAGAAAGAAGAAAGCTGGATGTATAACTCTTCCAGACTTCAGATTATACTACAAAGCTACAGTAACCAAAACAGTGTGATAGTGGCACAAAAACAGACATATAGATCAATGGAAGAGAATAGAGAGCCCAGAAATAAACCCATGCACATACGGTCAATTAATCTATGACAAAGGAGGCAAGAATATACAATGAAGAAAAGACAGTCTCTTCAACAAATACTGTTAGGAAAGCTGGGCAGCTACATGTAAATCAATAAACACTCCCTTACCCTATATACTCAAACTCAAAATGGTTTAAAGACCTAAATATAAGACATGACATCATAAAACTCCTCAAAGAAAACATAGGCAAAACATTCTCTGACATAAATCGTAGCAATATTTTCTTAGATCAGACTCCTAAAGCAAAAGAAATAAAAGCAAAAATAAACAAATGGGGCCTAATCAAATTTAAAAGCCTTTGCACAGCAAAGGAAACCATCAACAAAATGAAAAGGCAACATATGCAATGGGAGAAAATATTTGCAAATGATACAACTGACAAAGGATTAATATCCAAAATATAAAAACAGCTCATTCAACTCAATATAAAAAAAATAATAATAATCAACAACCCAATCAAGAAATGGACAGAAGACTTAAAAGACATTTTTTCCCCCAGAGAACACATACAGATGGCTAACAGGCACATGAAAAGATACTCAGCATTGTTAATTTTTATAGAAATGCAAATGAAAACCACAATCACCTCACACCAGTCAGAATGGCAATCATCAAAAAGTCTACAAATAAAAATGCTGAAAGGGTATGGAGGAAAGAGTACCCTCATACACCGCTGGTTGGAATGTAACTTGGTGCGGCTGCTGTGGAAAATATAGTAAGAAGGTTCCTTAAAAAACTAAAAATAGAGCTACCATATTATCCAGCAATCCCACTCCTGTGCATAGATCTGGGAAAAAATGAAAATTCTAATTCGAAAAGATACATGCACCCCAATATTTGCAGCAGCACTGTTTACAATAACCAGGATATGGAAACAACCCAAGTTCCCATTAATAGATGACTGGCTTAAGAAGAACTGGTATATATTCAATAAATATACAATGGAATATTACTCAGCCATAGAAAAGAGTAAAATATTACCATTTGCAGCAACATGGATAGACCTAGAGAATATTATGCTTAGTGAAATAGAGAAAGACAAACACTATATCACTGATATGTGGAGTCTCAAAAATAATCCAAATGAATCTATATACAAAAACAGACTCACTGACAAGAAAACAAACTTATGGTTACCAAAGGGGAGGGGGGCGATGGACAAATTTAGGAGTATAGGATTAAGAGATACAAACTACTATACATACAATATATAAGCAACAAGAATTTGCCATACAGCACAGGGAATTATATCCAATATCTTGTAATAACCTACAATGGAATATACTCTGCAAAAAAAAAAAAAAAAATCATTATGCTATACACTTGAAACTAATGCAATATTGTAAGTCAACCAGAATTCAATAAAGAAAAAATAACCCAATCATTAAATGTCCAGAAAATGTGAATAGACCTTTTTTCAAAGAATACATACAGATGGCTAACAGGCACATAAAAAGATGCTCAACATCACTAAGTATTAGAGAAAGGCAAATCAAGGCAAATCAAGGCAACTATGAGCTATCACCTCACATCTATCAGAATGGCCATCATCAAAGTCTATAAATAACAAATGCTGATGAGGATGTGGAGAAATGAGAACCCTTGCCCACTGTTTGTGGGAATGTAAATTGGTGCGGCCACTATTGAAATAGTATGAAGGTTTCTCAAGAAACTAAAAATTGAACTACCATCTGATCCAGCAATTCCACTCCTGGGTATATGCCCAGAAAATATGAAAACAGTAATTTGAAAAGATACTTGTACCCCAAAGTTCATAGCAGCACTATTTACAACAGCCAAGACATGAAAGAAACCCAACTGCCCAACAACAGACATTTGGATTAAGAAGATGTGGTACATACATACATATATACATACACAATGGTATATCAGCCATAAACGGAATGAAATATTGCCATTTGCAGCAACATGGATGGACCTAGAGAATATTATGCTTAGGATGCTTAGTGAAATCAATCAGAGTGATAAATTCTGTATGATATCACTTATATGTGGAATCTCAAAAATACAAATGAATGTATATGTAAAACAGAAAGATGCATAGATATAGAAAACAAACTTATGGTCACCAAACAGGAGAGGAAGTGGGGAGGGGCCAGATAGGGGTATGGGATTAACAGATACAAATTATTATGTATAAAAGTGATAAGCAACAAAGATTTACTGTATAGCACAGGATATTAGAGCCATTATCTTGTAAGTATAATCTGCAAAAATACTGAATCACTGTTCCATACCTGAAAGTGTCAACTATACTTTGATCAAAAAAAAAAATTACAAGTGGGGCTTCATGGCCTTCCTCATTCCTTTTCCTTATTTTCATCTATTTTGTCACTCCTCTCCTGACCCGTCCCCTCCTCCAATGCATCTGGGAGAAAAAAATAAAACAGTGCTGAGGCAGAGTCTCAACAGTAAATGAAGACTACTTGTAGCAATGCAGTGGGGAGAGTGAGAAGCAGTATTTTCAGCCCCTATGCTGGGGGCTGAGGAGACAGGGGGAGAGGAGATGGAGGGACCAGGATGGTGGATGAGAGAGGGCCCCTGAAGAAACTGAAGGAATCCTAGGAGTTTTAGAGTTTCCAAGAATAAAAGTGGACCAGAGATGTTAATAAAACTCTGGACTTGGAGTTTGCCCATTTTTCCAAATTATAAAATATTTCAAAGATTTAGTGAAAAATGTTTTTAACAAATGCTGACGTTCTGCTAATATTTGAGTCACTCTTAACAGAAACATTTTTTAAAGTCTCTTTTGAACTCTCTTCCTTATTCATCACCTTTTGCCCATTCTAGAGGCAAAATCTGTTCCAGAGTTGATATGTGTCCTTTCCACTCATAGATTTATAACCTAAATATGTTCATACATATAGAAAATTATTCTTGGGTTTTATGCATTTACATAAATGTCATCCTGCAACTTTTTCATGCAACATTTGAGATGTGTACATATTAATTCATGAGGATCTAATTCATATTTTTAAATTGCTGCATAATTTTCATTGAAAGAAATTACCCAAAGTTAGATTATTTTAGATTATAATAGCAAAATAATCTATAGTAGCAAAACAAACAATGTTCAGTGAAAACCTGTGTGAAATTCTCTCTGTGCACCTGTGCCAGAGTTTCTAGAGTATACACTTGGAAGTAGAATAACTTATTTCCAGGGTGTGAATGTCTTCAACTACAAGATATTGCCAGATGTCCTCTGGAGTGGTTGTGCCTACTTATCAGTAGAGTAATCCAGGAGATCTAGTTCCCCATGTACTTAACATTTGGTACATACTACCTTTTACAGTTTTTGCTGATCTGATAGGTACAAAATACTATCTCATCATTGTTTCAGTCTGCTTTACCCCTATTGTTAGTGAGATTAACCATCATAATGTTTATTGGCCTGTAGGTTTACCTCTTGAAGGCCATGTACTTTAATCATTTGTCTACTAGGTTGTCTTTAATTTTTAAGAGCTTTGTATATTCTGTTTATTATGTCTTTGAGGGTTTTATTCATTGCACATATCTTCTCTAATTATTTTCATTGTATTATTTTTTGTAGAGAAGCTTTTAGTGTTTATGTAGTAAAAATTTTATATTCCCTTATGACTTTTGCTTTTTTACATTTTAAGAAAATCTTAAGGAGATTGGCCAAGATGGTGGAGTAGAAAGGCTCTGAGTTCACCTCTTCTCACAGGCACATCAAAATCATGTATTTGCAGAACAACCATAGATGAAAAAGACCAGAACCTACCAGAAAAGATCTTCTACAACTAAAGATATAAAGAAGGAACCACAGTGAGATAGGTAGGAGGGGTGGAGTCACAATAGTCAAGTCCCAAATGCCCCTGGGTAGGCAACTCACAAAATGGGAGAATATCTACAATTGCAGAGGTTCTCCCAAAGGGGTGAAAGATCTGAGACCCACGTTGGGCTCTCCAGACCGAGGTTCCTGTGCTGTGAAGACAAGACCCCAGAGCATTTGCCTCTGAAGGCCAGTGGGGCTTACTTTTAGGAGTCCCAGAGGGCTGGAGGAAATAGAGACTTCAATCTCAAAGGGCACAGGCAGAATCTCACACACTCTGGGACCCAGGGCAAGGGCAGTAATTTGATCTGAACCTAGGTCAGACCTACCTGCTTATCTTAGAGAGTTTCCTGGAAAGGCAGGAGGCAACTGCAGCTCATCCTGGGGACATAGATACCAGTGGCAGCTATTTTTGGGAGCTCGTTCTACCACATGGACATAGGTGCTGGCAAGCGCCATTTTAGAATACTCCCTCTAGCTTACTAGCCCCAGAACCCAGCCACACCCTGGACCAACAGCCTATAAGTGCCAGTGCTGGGATGCCTCAGGCCAAACTAACTGGGCATGGACCCAGCCCCACCTACCAGCAGACAGGCTTCCTTAAGACTCCCTGAGCCTAAAGCTACCCCTGGAAACAGCCCTGCCCACCAAAAGGCCCAGGACACAGCCACACACAACAGTATATAAGCACTAGACCATAAACCTCCAGGGACTTCCAACCAGACAATCTGGGACCCAGTTCCACCCACCAGTGCACAGGCATCAGCCCCAGAATCTCCTGGGTCCTGGCCCTGTCCTCCAGGAAGCCTGCTCTAGCCTTGGGCCCAGCCTTACCCACCAGTGGGCAGATGCCAGTTGCAACAAAACTGTAGCCCTACAGCCTGTAGACCAAGCTCTCCCAGCAGCAGGCCAGACCCTGCCCTGTGACCTACTGGGCTCTGTCCCTGTCCACCAGCAAGCTAATATAAGCTTCAAGACACCCGAATCACACAGCCAGCTGTTTCAGGAACCAGCCCCACCTACCAGTGATCTGACACCAGCTCTGGGACCCCTGTGTTCTGCAGCCAGACCCCAGGATATGGTTCTGCCTGCCAGTAGGTTGGCACTAGTCCCAGGACTGGCTTCATCCACCAGTGTGTGGGCAGTAGCCCTGGGATCTCCTGGACCCTGACTTTGCCAACAAGTAACCTAGCACTAGCCCCAGGGATCCTGGGATTCCACAGTCAGCTGCCTCCTGACCTGATCCTACCAACCAGCAGCCTTCCCACAAGTTAGGACCTGGCAACCAACCAGATTGGGGGCCAACAAGGCTTACCACACTGCCCATACAGTCTTTCACAATAGACAGCAGACCCACACAGCCCTCATAGGGGAAACCCCTGGAGCATACAATTCTGGTGATGAGGGCAGTAGGCTGCTGGGACCCCTAGGATGTTTCCTACAAAAAGCCACTTCTCCAAGGTTGAGAAATGTAACCAGTGTACCAGATAAATAGAAACAAGAATTTAGGCAAAATGATGCGACAGAGGAGCATGTTCCAAATGAAAGAACAACATAAAACCCCAAAAGAAGAATTAAGTGAAGTGGAGGTAGGCAATCTACCAGAGAAAGAGTTTAGGGTAGTGATTGTAAAGATATCAAAGAACTTGGGAGTAGAATGGATGTACAGGGATAGAAATGAAAAGTACACTAGAAGGAATCAACAGTAGACTGAATGATACAGAGGAACAGTCAATGAGCTGGAAGAAAGTAGTGAAAATCACTGATATTGAACAGAAGAAAAAATAGTGAAAAGAAATGAATACAGTTAAGGAGACCTTTAGGACAACATCAAGCTCACTAATATTTGCATTATAAAGGTCCTAGAAGGAAAAGAGAAAGAGAAAGGAGCTGAGAACATAATTGAAGACATAATGACTGAAAACTTTCCTAACCTGGGAAAGGAAACAGACATCCAAGTCCAGGTAATATAGAGAATCCCAAAGAGAGCCCACCAAGCCATAGTATAATTAAAATGGCAAAAATTAAAGATAATTATTAAAAGCAGCAAGGGAAAAGCAACACATTAGGTACAGGGAACTCCCATAAGGCTAATGGCTGACTTTTCAGCAGAAATCACAGGCCAGAAGGGAGTGGCACAATATATTGAAACTGATCAATAAAACAAACCTATAACCAAGAATATTATACCTGGCAAGTCTCTCAGGTTTGACTGAGAGATCAAAAGCTTTACAAACAAGCAAAACATAAGAGTTTTACAAACAAGAAAAAGATAAGAGTTCAGCACCACCTAACCAGCTTTACAAGAAATGTTAAAGGAACTTCTCTAAGAGAAAAAGAAAGGGGCACAATGAGAAACATGGAAATCATGAAAGGAAAAAGCTCATCAGTAAAGGTAAACATATAGTAAAGGTAGGAAATCATCCATGCACAAAGCTAGTAGGACAGTTAAAAGACAAAATAGTAGAATCATCTATATCCACAATAAGCAGTTAAGGGATACACAAAACAATTAGATGTAAAATATAAGAAACAGTAATTGTGAGGAGAGGAGGGTGCAAATGCAGGGTTGTTAAAACACATTTGAAATTAAGAGATCAGCAACTTAATCATATATATATACATATATATATGGGTATATATAAATCTCATGGTAACTGCAAATCAATAATCTATAATAGATCATACACACAACAAACTAAAAGGAATCCAAACATAAAGACATCCAATCACAGAGAACAAAAGAAGGAATCTACTAAAAAAGACCTACACAAAACCCCCAAACAATTAACAAAATGGCAATGAGAACATACATGTTAATAATTACTTTAAATGTAAATGACTAAAGGCTCCAATCAAAAGAAATAGAGAGGCTGAATGGATATAAAAACAAGACCCATATATATGCTGCCTACAACAGACTCACTTCATCTAAAGACACACACAGACTAAAAGTGAGAGGATGGAAAAATGTATCTCAGGCAAATGGAAATCAAAAGAAACCTGTGGTAGCAATACTTATATCAGACAAAATAGACTTTAAAATAAAGAGTGTTACAAGAGACAAAAAAGTACATTACATAATGATCAAGGATCAATCCAAGAAGAAGATATAACAACTGTAAATATATATGCACCCAATATAAGAGCACCTAAATACATAAAGCAAATATTAACAGACATAAAGGAAGAAATCAACAGTAACACAATAATAGTAGGGTACACCCTACTTACATCGATGGACAGATCATCCTGACAAAATCAATATGGAAACATTGGCCTTAAATGATACATTAGACCAGATGGACTTAATAGATATATAGATAGAACACTCCATCCAAAACCAGCAGAATATACATTCTTTTAAAACGCATATGGAGTATTCTCCAGGGAGATCACATGCTAGGCCACAAAGGAAGAGTCAGTAAGAAAATTGAAATCATATGAAGCATCTTTTCTGACCACAATGCTATGAGACTAGAAATCAACTATTAAAAAAAACTGCAAAAAAATGTAGAGGCTAAACAATATGCTCCTAAACAACCAATGGATCATTGAAGAAATCAAGGAGGAAATCAAAAAACACCTAAAGACAAATGAAAATGAAAACACAATGATTCAAAGTCTATGAGATGCTGCAAAAGTAGTTTTAAGAGGGAAGTTTATAGTTATGCAAGCTTACCTCAAGAAAATAAGGAAAATCTCAAATAAACAACCTAACTTTACACGTAAAGGAGCTAGAAAAATAACAAAACCCAAAGTTAGTAGAAGGAAAGAAATAAAAAAAGATGAAAGCAAAAATAAATGAAAGAGACTAAAAAAACAATAGAAAAGATCAATGAAACTAAGAGTGGATTCTGTGAAAAGATAAACAAAATTAATAAATCTTCAGCCAGACTCATTAAGAAAAAAAGGGAGAGGGCTCAAATCAATAAAATCAAAAATGAAAAAAGAAAAGTTACAACTGACACCACAGAAATACAGATCATAAGAAACTGCAAACAATTACATGTAAATAAAATGGACAATCTAGAAGAAGTGGACAAATTCCTAGAAATAAACAATCTTTGGAGACTGAACCAGTAAGAAATAGGAAATATGAACAGACTAATTACCAGTAATGAAACTGAATCAATAATTTAAAAAATCTCCAAAGAAACAAAAGTCCAGGACCACATGGCTTCACAGGTGAATCCCATCAAACATTTAGAGAAGAGTTAACACTTATCTTTCTCAAACTATTCCAAAATTGGCAGAGGTAGGAAGTCTTCCATATTCATTCTATGAGGCCACTGTCACCCTGACACCAAACCAGACAAAGATATCACAAAAAAGAAAATTACAGGCCAATATCACAGATGAACATAGATGCAAAAATCCTAAAAATATTAGCAAACTAAATCCAATAATATGCTAAAAAAAATCATATGCCATGATTAAGTGGGATTTATCCCAGGGATGCTAGGGTTTTTTCAATATTCATAAAATCTATGTGATACACCACATTAACAAATTGAAGAATGAAAACCATATAATCATCAATAGATGCAGAAAAAACTTTTGACAAAATTTAACATCCTTTTATGATAAAAACTCTCCAGGAAGTGGGAATAGAGGGAACATACCTCAACATGATAAAGGCCATATCTGAGAAACTCTCTGCTGACATCATACTCAATGGCAAAAAGCTGGAAGCATTTCCTCTAAGATCAGGAACAAGACCAGGATGCCCAGTCTCACCACTTTAATTCAACATAGTATTGGCAGTCCTCATCACAGCAATGAGATAAGAAAAAGAAATAAAAAGAATCCAAATTGTAAAGGAAGAAATAAAGCTGTCATTGTTTGCAGAAGACATGATACTATACAGGGAAACTTCTCAAGGTGCCAACAAAAAACTACTAGAACTCATCAATAAATTCAGTAAATTCACAGGACACAAAATATACAAAGATCGGTTAAGTTTCTATACACTAGAAATGAATTGGCAGAAGGAGAAATTACAGATACAAACTCATTTATAATTGCATTAAGAATACTAAAATACCTTGGAATAAACATACCTTAGGAGGCAAAGGTCCTGTACTCCAAAAACTATAAGACACTGAAGAAAGGAATTGAAGATGACACAAACAGATGGAAAGATATACTGTGTTCATGGATTAGAAGAATTAATAGTGTCAATACTGACTATCCAATCCAAGGCAATCTATAGATTTAATGCAATCCCTATCAAAACATCAGTGGCATTTTTCACCGAACTAGAACAAGTAATTTTAAAATTTCTATGCAAACACAAAAGACCTCTAATAGTCAATAAAATCTTGAGAAAGAAGAACAGGGCTGGAGGAGTTACGCTTCCTAGCTTTAGACTATATTACAAAGCTACAGTAATCAAAACAGTATTATACTGGCATAAAAATAGACACATAGATCAATGGAATAGAGAGCCCAGAAATAAACCCATGCAATTATGGTCAATTAATCTATGACAAAGGAGGGAAGAATATACAATGAGGAAATGACAGTCTCTTCAATAAGTGGTGCTGGGAAAACTGGACAGGTACATGTAAAAGAATGAAATTACAACACCCTCTAACACCACAGACAAAAATTAACTCAAAATGGATTAAAGACCTAAATGTAAGGCTGGTTACTATAAAACTCTTAGAGGAAAACATAGGCAGAACACTCTCTGACATAAATAAGCTTCAGTGATTATATTGTACAATACAGGGAATGTAGCCACTATTTTGTAATAACTGTAAATGGACTAGAACCTTTAAAAATCGTGAATCCCTATGTTGTTCACCTGAAACTTAATATTGTATATCAACTACGCCTCAAGTCTTTTTACCCTCAAACTATAATCTTCTATTTATTCTAAACATTTTAAAATTGTGTTATGTATATCTAACCAGCTATATCTTTTTTGTATTTTAAGGTAGGAATCAATTTTTTTTCCATTACATTCTAGAATCATTTATTGAATAGCCCATCCTTCTGCAATTATTCATAGTTTCACCTGCTATTTATTAAGTTTATATACATACACATGTGTACACACATGCATCTGTGTTTTTAGATCTCTTCTGGTTCATTGATTTGTTCAGGCTAATATTTCACTGTTGGTTTGAATACTGCTCCCTGCACAAGGAGGGCATGGAAAGACCAAAGAAAGAGGCAGGCCACTCCAGATTGGTAGGTGGTAGTTTTAATAGTTACGGAAACTTACGAGGCTTGTTTTGGGCAGCTGCAAGATGAATTGATCTCTGCACCAGCTCGCCTTAATCTTAAAAGTTTATATAGAGGCCTTAACAGGGTTCAGTCAAGTATAGTGTCCAGATGGTTTCAACAACACATTGCTCTTTCAAGCCTGCAGCTCTGAAAACAGCTTCCACTGTGGGAACAGTGAGCAGAATGTTCATTCTAAGGACAGGGGAGGGGGTAAGGAGCCTCCAATCACCCAGGTCCAATTTGTGGGTCAACCAGCAGTCACGCCCTCTGGATGACCTCCTCCAAGACTCCACACCTCATGATTGGCTCCTACAATCCTACACACCCCCCCCTTCCTCACTGTGCCCCGAGAGGTCAGCAAGGAGTTCCACTAGCATGGAGGTGGCTTGTTCAGTGGCTATCTGGCTGCCCTGGAGGCAGATACCACAATAGTAACAGAGGCAAAATGCAAGAGAAAACGCAAATGAAGATACTGATACCTAAAAGAAGTAACAATTTTTTCCACCAGGAGCCCCATGGTCCAAACCACTAATTTATTAATCCAACGCCCCTTGGACTGGGGGTTGCATCAGTCAAGGCGTTTGCTCATATTCTCATGTAATTTAATGAAAGATGACACATATAGCAGACTCAAATATGAATCTGTTTGGATAAAGGCACAGGTGACTCTTTGCAAAGCAGTAAGAATGTCCAAGCCCATCCTACTTTGGAGGACAACTTTTCTCATGAGACACATTTCAGTGTTAAGTACAGGCTTTGTTGGCTATCTTTTAAGGCTTGCTGGGTGAATTAGTGAGAACTTCTATGTGTGCTATGCTGTCTTCCAGGCCAGTGGAGGGAACAAAGACAGCAGCCAGATGATCACACCAGTGGAAAATAGAATGTGTCCACCTAACCTTGAGAAGAAGGTTGGCAGCTTTAGGAACTTGACCTTGTGGTGCATATCATACGTGGCCAGGGGAGGCAGCCTGTCAGGCGTGAGGAGATGGACTGGGGTGGGATATGCCAGACCAGGACCCCACTCACTTCCCTCTTCCAGTGGTGTGTGTTCCACTTCACGTATAGTGCACTTCAACAGCTCTGGCTTGCAGCAGGACGATGGGATCCCGATAGAGGTTGAGTCGTTCCCCCTCACCCAGGGGTTTGGAGTAATTCACCCACCCTGGTGGGAGGTCCCATATGCACATTCCAGTAGATAACACCTTTCCCAGGCATAATGGGACTTAGTGTTCTCAGCAACATAACATGTTGATCCATGGTGAGAGTTGGGACTGTTTCCCATGACTTCCATACCTTTCTGGTATTGGCTGTCTTGATGTGGGTAGGGGTACCCAGTCTGGCATTCGGGGCAACAGGCCCTATTTGATCATTCAAATGTATTAAAACCTGGGATACTACTTTAGAACACCCCACCAAGATAGTTTTCTCTGTTAGTAATTTAACCTGTTGCTTTCATATTTCATTCTTCCTTTCTACCAACACTGCTGTTTGTGGAACCCTAATTCAATGTCATGTTTTTTTTTTTTGTCCAGTTCACATCATGACCTTTGAAATGTGACCCCCAATCACCATCTACTTGATGAGGGTATTCATACATGGTACTCAGCTTCTCTAGTCCCCAGAGGTGGCAGCCTGGGCTAGGCCAGACACAGTGTTCACACAGACTAAGATTTAGAAACTTTGCTCCAAGGGAGGGGGCCGTTATAATCTGCCAATCCCTCGCCTGTTGGGAAGTTCGGTGGGTGGCCCCAGACTCCTTTGGTAGTTGCCTTGGCTGTTGTTTAGAACACACAGGATATGCTATTAGTGCATTAACCAAGTCATTGTATTTCAACGGCAACCTCACATTCTTGGCAATATGCCATCCACCCAGGTGCTATGCTGGGTGCTTTCTCTATGCATCCAGTCTGCTGTATCTACTGAAGGGTCAGTTGCTAGAGTATCCAGGCTAGGGTATCAGTCTCTTGATTGCCAGGAGTGCAGTGCCTTATGAGCTGGAACGTGGAGGACTGCCTCAGGCTCTTGCCCAAATGTCTGTCCACATATCCTGACCCCACAAGGGCTTACCCATGATCATTCACCCCCTCATCCTCCCATTGCCGAAGCTATAGGGTTAATCTCTATGAAACAGCCCACTGTCAGTGCAATGGATTAATGGCCAGGGCTTATGAGTGATCATCAGCCAAATTGTTCAGAGTTCAGCCCATTGGCTGCTGTGGTTTGCTCCTGTTTCAACCCAGATGGTGTCAGCAATGGGAAGAACAGTGACTGCAATCTATGTGGGCGGGTTGCCCCAACTAGACCCATCTGTATATATGGGGCATCAGCAGAAGTTTCCCCTACTCTCTATACAGGTTGCAGGGGCTGCCACAGGAACATCTGGAGGCTCTACAGACTCTTCAGAGCCTAGCAGCACCATTTCTTGGGACAGTGGGCTTGGACAGAGTGCTCTTCTGCTATAAATACACGTACTGCTTAACATGGAAGTTTGAGCCATGGCAGAGATGGGTTGATAGAACATATTCTCAACCTACACCTTGATAAGAAGAGAAGTTCTTACCATGATAGGCTGTTCCTTTGTGAGAGGCTCTACCTGCAGGACAGCGGTGTACACTGCCAGGAGCTATATTGCTCTATGGGGGTATATCAGGTTCCTACCCCCTCCTAGAACTGGGACCACAAAATTCTAAGGGTACACTCTCCTTCTGTTGTCTCTGCCACAGTGCCCAGTTCACAAAGATACATCTAACTCAAAGGGTAGCCCTGCTTGGGAGATACCCAGAGCTTTACTCTGCTTTCTCTAGTATTTCTGCCTTCTCAAAGGTGACTTCCTGTTCAGATCCCTAGTCCTATACATGCCCTTTCTTTAGCATGTGGTGTAAGGGATGAAGGCACCGTGCCAGGTGGGGAATAAGAGTCCTCTGAAACCTCCATATCCCTGCAAAAACTTGTACTTCTTTCACGTTTTTAGGGGTCAGATAGGCTTGTACCTCGTCAATTACAGCTTCTGGGACAATGTGCATCTTACCCAACTAAATGACTCCCCAAAACTTGATGTTGCTGCCTGGGCCTTGAATTTTCCATGGGTTTACCCTCTCCCTTGCAGGTGTTCCAGCAAAGTCTGCAGACAGTCCTGCATCAGAAGAAAGTCTTCACATGTTAACCTTACATTATTGATGTAGTGAGCCACTTTACTGATGTGAGGAAGGAGGACAGGGACAGATCTTGGGCTACCCTCCTGTGACATGCTGTGGGGTTGTGCACGTTGCCTTGGGGAAGCACTTGAAAAGTCCATTGTTGCCCCTCCCACATGAAGGCAAATTGATCTTATGATTTAGCCACCAGAGGTATACTGAAAAACCATTTGCCAAGTCCAGTACAGCATGGTGCACTCCTAGCACCGTGGCCAAAGTATCTAAGATGGAGACCATGTTGGGCACAGCCCCATGCTCAATTCTAGGCAGTCCATGGTCATCTGCCACAAGCCATCTGACTTTTTGACCAGCTATACCAGGCTATTAAAGGCAATACAGGCAGGGTGTGTAATACCTACCCACTTGGTGCAGTTCTTGGGTAGTTTCTCCTATTTCCTTATGCTCCTCAAGCAATTTATATGGTTTGACAGTTCAGATTTTTCATGAGGGCAGTAGACTTACTGGTGCCCTCTTGGCATTTTCCCTCAGCACTGGTTTAATTATTCTAACCCAGAAACAGAATTCACCTATAGCAGTTTGCAGAGTTTGTTTGACCTTGTGGGGTTTTAATGCCCAATATGTTCTCTGGTACTGGAGAGAGAAAAACCTCCTCTTCTCATGGGGGAGAACACCCAATTTTCAGTGTCAAAGGGACCCTCCTGACAATAACCGTTTGCCCTCTGTAATCATGGTCGGCAATGACAGGGCTAGAAATCTGAGAGCTACCATGTACTAGAGTGCATTCAGCCCCTAGTATCAACCAGAGCAATCACCTTTTGTTTATTTTGGGGAGACCAACAAATCGTAAGCTCAACGTGAGGTCTCCAGTTGCCTCCAATGGCCCTCACCTGGGGGTAATCCTGGCTTGCATCCTATAACTGGGGCATGGGAGGCACCCACCCTGAATAGGGCACTATCTCGGAAGCCTCAGCTGGAGCAGGTGAGGTGTCAGGGGTGGTAGGGCAGGTGGGGCAGGTCTGAACGGTTGTTCAGGTTTTACGATTAGCCACAGGCTGACCAACACAGCACTGGGTGGCCAGTCTATCTTTTCAGGTGAGATTCTGCAGCCATGAGGTCAAACCACATTTGCTTGCAGGTTACTTTTACAGGACCCTGTACAGCAGTTTGGGACAGCCTTTTGGCTTTTGAGCTCCCTGTCTAGGGTCTTTCCCACAGCCTGTCCCCATTCCCAGGATTTGTCAGTTTCCCCCAGATCAGCAACTGATTGCCCGACATCATAAATGTCTTGCCCATGACTGAGCTAGGCATGATATCAGTGGCCCATGCTAGGCTGTCATTCCAGCAGTGAATGAGGCCCAATCAGATCAGGGTTTTCAAAGACAAGGCCATCTATGGTACTGTCTCATTTCCAACTCCCTAAGAATTTGTTATACCTCCTCTACAGATTTCCAGAGTCCCACATGCACAGGGAGATCCCCTCAGTGGGTCAAGCCTCCCTGCAGGCTAGAATAATCCAGTCTCTAAGGGAGTGAATATCTTGAAACTCCACCTCCCGCTCTCGTCCCCGCCTCCCCCCGCTCCCGCCCCGCCCCACCCCCACCACGTTGGAGGGCAGGGTATGTGGTGATATTGCTCCTTTTCTCTGCCTCCTGCTGGGCCAGAGAAATGCCATGGCCCCTGTATACCATAGCTGTATTAACCACACCTGGATGCTTTCCCTGGTTTTTCGCTGGACCTTGGCAGCTCTATCAATAAGCTCAGTGAGAGTATATTCTCTTACAATGAACGTTTCCGGAATTGGGGGCTGCCCCGCTGGCTGGGGTGGTCTTTGCTTGCTGTGCTTTCGCTTTCCTATTAGCGGTCTGAAGGTACAGGGCGTTTCATCCGTTTCTGTCAATCCTCCTCTTGACTCCGCTCACTTTCTCAGAGATTCCACCTCTTGGCGTCCCAACCAGGTTTTGTCACAAGCACTTAGACCTTAATCTACCGCAGCTTTTTCCTTCTAGCTTTGCAAAACGGCGCCCAGACGTCTCCAACTTATCCTGCTCTCCCACCTTGTCTGTCAGCCCTGAGCTGCCAGAGTGGTGGACACCCACACATCCTTCTCTAACCACAGCCCTCCTTCCAACTTTCTAACCCGAACTTCTGCCTCTATTTGGGCATCAGTGACCACAGAACTGCCCATATCAGAGCCCAGCCCACTGCGCAGCCGTAAGTTTTCCTTCTTTGCCTCAGTGCACTCCGTGCAGTTCCTCGAAGAAGCGCGTTTCACCAGCTGGCATTTTCGGGGAGTCCCCTGTACTCACACAGTAGTATACAAGCATCTCAATACAGGCCACCCCTCCCCACACAGATGCCAAAGGCCAGCTCGGGATTTCCTCCGTGGATACCCCTTTCCCAAGACCCATTTCTCCCGTTTCCTAGCTGGTATGCCAACTGTTGCTTCACAAATTGGCTCCTGTACAGAGGGCACAGAGAGACTGAAGAAAGAAGCAGACCACTCCAGACTAGGAGGTGGTAGGTTTAATAAGCAAAAACACTTACTTACAAGGTTTGTCTCAAGAGGCCACCAGACGACGGAATCCCGACACCTACCGCCAGCCATTTTGAGTTTATATAGAGGCCTTAACTGGCTTTCAATCGTGTATTAGGTCCAGATGATTTCAATAAAACATCACTCTCTTAATACTGCGTCCTTGAAAATGGCTCCAGCTGGGGGAATGGTGGGGAGAAAGTATATCCAAAGGACAGGGAGGTAGGGGAAGGGGCTTCTGATTGTCTGCGTCCAGGTCATGTATCAATGGCTGGTCACGTCCCCTCTGTGTGCTCCTCCAATGATCACTGTCTTAATTACTTAATTACTATGTCTTCTTTATATCTTCATATCTTGTTCTTCTTTAGTCTTGACTCTTTTCCATATTAGTTTTAGAGATTAATTTATCAATTTTCATAAAAGTCCTGCTGGGGAGTTTAATTGGTTCCATCTATATCTACATCTATATCTATATCTAGAATAGAGTGTTGTTTTTCCACCCATTAATCTTCAAACTTATTCAGATTTATTTATATCCTTTCATAATGCTTTGCAGTTTTATTCATGAAGGTCTCGCACATCTTTTGTTACATTTATTCCTAGATGCTCTACAGTTTTTGTTGATTTTGTGAATGGGATCTTTTTTATATTACTTTTTTTCCCCTAGTTGGTTATTACAGAGGTATGAGCACTCTGCTTATTTTCCTTTGTTGATCTTTTATCAAATAACCCTGGAGAATGGTTAATTTGTGATATCCTGTTGAGTTTCCAATGTAGACAATCATGTGATTATCTGCTGATAAGTTGGTTTCTCCCTTTATAATTCTTATAGTTGATCTCTTTTAGCATAGTGGTTAAGAACTCAGTCTTTGAAATTAGACTGCCTGGGCTCCAACCCTTAGTTGCTGTGTGATATTCATATTTCAGTATTTTCCTCTGTATAATGGGGCTAATAATATCTAATTTACATTTTTTGTGAAGATTACACGTTATTATGTATAAATCACTGGAAACTGTGCTTCATACACAAATAAGCTTGCAATAAATAATACTCTTATCATTACTATCATTGTTGTCGTTGTTATGACTAAAGCTTACAGCGTTGTGTAGAAATGGAAGCTGTCATCACCAGCATCATTGCATTTTTTCCAAAAGAAAAAGTGCTTTTAAGCTAAATCCATTTTTTTGCCATGTGAGAGTGTAAATCCTATGACTTAAGTGTTGGATCACATCTAAAATCTTTTTGTAATAACACTTATTGGCTTTCTAACAAACGCCTACCTGTGGGCATCAATGGATCATCAGATAATCCAAAGGAGAATGGTAGATTGTTCATCAACTTTTATGAGAAAAGATCAGTCTACCCACCTGCTCATTTGGTTTCCAAAGCATGTGGAGCTTTCTTCAGTGCACTGTCAGTACAGACATTTGCTTCTCAAACACTGGTTGGAGAGTACAATCGAATTTTTCTACCATCTAGCTCTTAACAAAAGCCTGGCTGAAAAAAGTTCCATTTAGGAAAAATAAAGTACTCTCTACTTTTGGTAAATTAAAATTGTCATTAACACAAATCAGATCATCAGAATTTGCCGTATAAGCTTGGCTCATAGAATCATCTTTACTCAGTTGCATTAAATATTTAACCAAGTACCATTTCATAAAATGACCATGTGTTTGCCATAAAAATGTTATCAAGTATGTCTAATGAACAAACAGGATCTCTTTCTCATAGACAATCCAAAGTGAAAATTTCAGTCTAAAATTTGTAATTGGAAAATGTTTGCCTCATATAATGAAGTAGTGAGGGTTTTTTTCCCCGTCTTCTTTTATTTGGAGTGTTTAAACTTCCCGTGTTTGGCCTTTTGTTCGCTGACAGGAGGTCGAGAGCCAAGTTTAGAGGTTCAGTCATATAAACAGCATTAACCACCACGACTAGCATCTCTGAATTCCTATATTTGCTCAGTCCTTATTTTCCATTCCTGATTTATTCATCTCCAATAACCATTCCAGTGTCTTCTTTTTGTAAGTGCATTGACTATTTTTGAAAGAACCATAGTGTAAATTCAGGAATTTAAAAACGTAGCCCTCAGGCTATCTTTATCAAATGTCTACCAAAGTCACAAGAACAGCATTAAGGAAATTCTAAATCAACTACAGTAAAAGCAAAACAAAAATAAAGCAACACTGCCATGAACTGAGGGGTTTCATTTTTTTTTATATTTACTTATGTGAATAAACCTTTCATCTAAAGTTTGGGGTAAATAAATTATATGTATTTTAATACAGTTAATTTGCATTTATGGTGAAACAGACATTTAGTTATTGAGTTAAAAATCACTTGAATTATCTCTTCCTTTAGCCGGTAATGTGAAACATCATCCTCATTCTTTTCTGAGATGGTATAACTATTTCTAAATTGTTAGCATGAGGCTTTTATAAAGAAGACATCTTTGCAGACAATGTACACTGACTTTTTCCTACCTGCGTCTCTCTTCAACTAACAGCAGGACCCTAATTTCTTTCCTTAGTTCCCCAAGGAAAGATGGTGCAAGTTGGAGCCAAGGTCTCATGACTAACAAACACATCTTTTTCCACGTTACAACTCAAAATTGGCATTTATATTGGATGAAGTGTATTCAAATCACAGAGGAAGAAGACGACTTAAAAAAGATTAAAAAAACAAAGAATTCAAATTAATTCAGTTTGGTAGTTGAAATTCTAGGCAGGATAGCAGAAAGAGCAAACTGATTTTTTTAAATGTGTACTTCTCTTCTGTATTCTTTGCCTTATTATTCAGGAAATACTTACTGCAATTTGCAGTCTTAAGTGACTGAGAACATGCACTGAGTCAGTCAGCTCCTCTTCCTTCCGATGAAGAGGTGGATTAATGTACCCATTTTCTCTCCCGGATTTATTGCTCTAATGACCGGAACCATTTGCTGAGGCCTCGCTTAGCAGACCTGAGCAGCAGTGGTGGTGACTACGGCTTGAACCATTTGTTGTGTCTTGCTGATGTTGTTCAAAGAATCTGATATTCTGAATATTGTTCAATTCATCATAGCTATGATGATGGAATCTAAGGGAAAGAAGGACTATGATAACCACATACCCAGTGTGACTGGTACCTACTTAGCCCCTTTCTTGCTTCTGTCTTCTCTTTTAAGGAAAGTGATCAGAGTTGAAAATATAAAGAAGGTCCAGAAGACTGAAAACTGACAAGAATATTCCTAAGGACTTCTATTTTTCAGTAATAAGGCTTGCTTATCTATCTTAGGGTAATTCACTAACTCTACTTAAAGGCAATAAAGCATCGTTTCCTTTAAAAACATTACAAAAAGGGCTTCCCTGGTGGCGCAGTGGTTGGGAGTCTGCCTGCCGACGCAGGGGACACGGGTTCATGCCCCGGTCCGGGGGGATCCCACGTGCCTCAGAGCGGCTGGGCCCATGAGCCATGGCTGCTGAGCCTGTGCGCCCGGAGCCTGTGCTCCAAAACGGGAGAAGCCACAACAGTGAGAGGCCCAAGTACCGCAAAAAAAAAAAAAAAAAATTACAAACATGTCACTAATTCACTAATTAATCTTGACCCTCTTGCTTTGTTCATTCATTCATTCATTTATAATCCAACATGTATTTGAATCTATGTGCCACTAACTATGTTAGATGCTCAGGATGCAGCAGTGGGGACAACCCAGTCCCTCTACTTATGCAGTTTATACAGTTTAGGGAAAATAGATTTTGCACAAGTAATTGCCCATGAGTTGAGTAATATGAAGCAGAAGTACAAGGTGCTGTGAAAACTTAACAACAAAATGTTTTAGGTCGAGTTTCCCAGAAGCAGACTCTGAGACAAGGACTCGTGTTTGGAAAGTGCTCTCCTGAGAAACCAGGAAGGAAACAGGGGAAGCATGAACAGAAGGGATAAGGTGCAAGGGCGCAATTTCTGGAGGGTACCTCAGCCTGATGCTGCAAGGGAACTCAAGTGTAAACTGTCCTGAGTCAAGGGAAGTAAGCTGGGTGGTCAGCCTGTCAAACTGCCCGTCACTTGCAAAGGACCAGATGTGGAGCAAGGGTGTGGGCATGCTGGTGGTGAGAACGTAAGATCCAGATACTTCCAGCTTTCTGCACAAGCCACCTACTGAGGACAGTAGGTCACAGTAGAATGACAGGTGTAGCCCATGTGAAGCAAAATTGCATAAAAGCCGGGAGCAGGGCAGACAGAAACAATAAAGGGCTCCAAGGGGGATCTGGCCATAACATGAACACTTTGCATTAGTGTCGCACCCCTTGCCTTGCTCTGATCATTTGCATCTAAGTTTAAGTATACCCCACCCTATCACAGCTGCCATTTCTGACTCTGGTTCAAATGCTCTTTGAACTGTGTTTTTGTTTTTCCTATTAGTATGTTTTGTAAATTTTTTTGTTGTTGTTGAAAGGTGGATATGAGGTACTAAATAAAAGGCCTTTAGTAATGCAGTGGTAAGGTGCTGTGGGAGGGGAAGCATTCTATGATGCTTACGAGTCCTATAATTAGGTCTCAGTCTCATAGAGAGCCTGCATCCCTGGACTGTGAATTTTACCAGTGCTTCTCAATTTTTTTCTTTCCTTACATGAGACAGGATGGGCTGAGGTTGGGTATCTCCCTTCCCCCAGGTAGGCTGGACTCTGATAAAACCCCAGCAAATTAGGCTCTGGTAAAATAGTTTCACCTGAGGACAGGGCTTAAGAAAATCAGAATTTTTTGGCATATCTTTAAATGGTTTCTCTTTTACTCCCCTGCTGGAAGCGTGAAGAGATTTTTCTCTGCTCTTCACTGTGAGGACCTGTAGGGCTCCTGGAGGGAAAACTTACAAAGGTGTGGGGCTACCCCTATGACTGGGGTCCCTGGAGTTTTAAACTCTCAAACTTGCCCAGCTGAGCCTCCAGCAATTCATCAATTACAGGTCAAGTTTTCCTACGCTGCGCTGGTTCCTGTGGAGGTTACTATTCATGGGTTCCTCCTCCAGTAAATTGTGATCCTGTGTATTTGCCTGTCTCCTCAGTTTTGGGGGTAGTAGTGTGTCCTGTGACCTCACTTCTCTGACGGATCTAAGAAGAGTTGTTGATTTTTCAGTTTGTTCAGTTTTTTACTTGTTAGAGTGGAGTGATGACTTCTAAGCTTCTTATGGGCCACACAAGAAAGCAGAAGTACAAATTCCAGTTTTTAGTGTTCTTGATCTATTGAAGTCAACTCTTTGGCTATGTGTTTTCCAAGTGGTGGCATCTCCATCTTTCTGGTTGCTTATGCCAAACCCTGAGAGCCATCTTTGAGCCCTCTCATTCTTTCCCTCACTCCCTAATCCCTCAGCAAATCCTACGGCATTACCTTTAAACCGTATCTATTATCCCACCACTTATCAGCTCCAGAGCTACTTTTCTGGTCTGTGCCGCCATGTTCTCTCACCGATTGAATAACTGCAACAGCTTCCTATCTGATCTTCCTTTTAGCCTTGGCCTGACTTTCTACAGTCTAGTCACAACAGATCAGCTACAACTTAAGTTAGATTATGACACTCCGTACTTCAAAACCTTCCAACGTCTTTCCATGATACTTAGAGTAAGATCACAAGTACTTGTAGACACTTACAAGTCTCCCTATTATCTTCTGACCTTTTCTCCTGTTACCCTTCCCCTCACTCACTCCATTATAGGCACACTGGCCTTCTTGCTATTCCTTGAACACATGAGGTAGAGTTCCACTTTATGTTATTTGCACCGGCTGTCTCTCTCTCTTGAGAATGCTCTTTTCCCAGATGTCCACAGCTAACCTCTTCAACTCATTTAAATCTTTTGTCAGATGTCATCTCAATGAGGCCTCCCCTACAACCCTGTGTAAGATTGCAACACAGCTCCCCCTTTTGGTCCCTTTGGTCTCTCTTTCTATGCTTCATTGTTTTCTTTTTCCTTAGCACTAACCACCTTTTTACATACTGCCATAGCATTTACTTTTTATTTATTAGGTTGTATGTAAAATACAAGCTCATAGAGTCAGTGGCCTTTTTCAGTTTACCGATGTGTCCCAAGTGCCCAGAACTGTACCTGGAATGTAGTAGGTGCCCAATAGATTTTTTATTTTATTTTTTAAATTTTTAATTTTTTTTTGCGGTACGCGGGCCTCTCACTGCTGTGGCCCCTCCCATTGCAGAGCACAGGCTCCGGACGCGCAGGCTCAGTGGCCATGGCTCACGGGCCCAGCCGCTCCGCGGCATGTGGGATCCTCCCGGACTGGGGCACGAACCCGTGTCCCCTGCATTGGCAGGCGGACTCTCAACCTCTGCGCCACAAGGGAAGCCCTAGATTTTTTTTTTTTTCAGATGAATTAATTGATCATTGGTATCTTCAAGATAGATCCTTAAAAATCTCAACTGCAAAATAACAGTTCAAGTTATTTAATATAGCAGACTAAGGAGTGAGGTATGTCTAAAAAAAATCAATGGGATTGAAATTAGATAAAACCTTTCTGGTGTCCAAAAGCAAAGAAACTAACCGGATAAACAACAACAAAAATAAAACCCCATAAAACCGAAAAACGTCAACAACCAGGGACAACAAAAATCCACCCCTATGCTGCCATAGTGTGTTTCATCACAATTGTTGATTTATATTGTAAACTCTCCTGCAGAAAGTGATTTCCATGGCAATATGTCCAATTTCTAGCTTTCACGAACCCATAAAAACATCAGAAATATTCCCCCAAACCACAGAAAAACATAAAAAATAAAACACTGTAGGATGCATATAATTTATATATTACTATAAATAAGAAAGTAGTTCATATGAAGCTATACATTATTCTCATTTTAAAATTAAGCAATTTAGAGCAAAGTAAGTACAAATTATTAAGTACTAATGCTTTCAAAAATACACAGCTGTCTAATATGTTGCAATCAGCATTTGCAATTAAATTCCCAAAGTATACTGACGCTATATATTCAAGTGTTAACTTATGTCCGTTCTGATTCTCTACAGAAAGATTTCAATCCCGAGTGAAAGATCAATGGCATCCAGCAGGAATTCCCTTTAATTACTATTTCTTTCATGGTCTAAAGGGACTCTTCTGACTGGAGAAGCAACTAACATTTTATTTTGACGGTTATTTGAATAATAATAGAGAGTAGGAGGCTCTTAACATAATACGTTTATGGTTTTGGAGAAGTAATCTGTTGAGAAATACATTTTGTATAGTTTTAGTAGAATTCAGTGGGGCCACTACAAAAAAAGGGGAATTATTAGAAGGTATAAAAGTCATTTGATTTTTTTTTTTTTTTTTCTCGGTAGGCGGGCCCTCTCTTTGTTGTGGCCTCTCCCGTTGCGGAGCACAGGCTCCGGACGCGCAGGCCCAGCGGCCATGGCTCACGGGCCCAGCCGCTCCGCGGCATGTAGGATCCTCCCGGACCGGGGCACGAACCCGTGTCCCCTGCATCGGCAGGCGGACTCTCACCCACTGCGCCACCAGGGAAGCCCGTCATTTGATTTTTAAAGTAATGCTTTTGCGGGTCGCTCACACTGGGGACTCATCTCTTCACATTCCAGTCTTCTCACTGGGAATGAATCACTTCATTTTTCACTGGTAAGTGAAACCTTCTTCACTTTTGAATTCCTTCTGCAAAGTTTTCCTAATAATAATAATAACAATTATTATTATTATTTCTGATGTGTGAGTATATGTGTGTATTTTGGAGCAACTATTGTTGCTAAGGCTCCCCTCTCTCTCGCTTCATTTAGAAGCAGCTCCGAAAATTGTTTTGGAAGTCCCTAGTAGATCACATCAATTACATGACGACAGATCCCATTGTTACTTCTCAATGTACCAAAGCTGTATGGGGTTTAGGCCTAAATCCCATACTTTAGGTGGAATCTGGCACTCTCTTTTGTATGGGTGTGGTTTCTCTGCTACCCAAAAGCAGCCTGCATCGAATTTCAATTCCTCTTAAGGGTTTACTCTTTCTTCTAGTCTCCTCCTCTGCTTTCATTACCCTAGGATTAGAATGGATGGCATCTGGGGCAGCAGGCAAAGGTGAGCAGGAGACACCACACTATACTTGAGACTTGGTGATGTGTCAAGCCTGCTGTGACTGGTTGCTTCTTCCCTTAGAAATGATGTTCTTAACCTGAGTCATGGGCCCTGCCTAGGTCTGAATGGACTGCAGTGGTTATATGAGCTTTGTGAATATGTACAAACATTTTGCGGGTATGTGAAGTTAACTAGGGGTATTTCAATATCCCCCAAAGGTCAATAATCATAACAAATTAGCTTTCCGTCACCTCATGAAAATATGTCTAGTTTGCGCATCCCGTCAGTTTTGCAGACATTCTGGGAAATATCTGAATTCTACAATTTTTGGTTCAAACTAGAACAATTTTCCGCTTCTACTCCCAACCCTAACACTATATCAACACAAAGTACTTGGTAGATAGCTAGTTACAGCAGGAGGTACTATCTGATAGTATTTTAGGAGAACTGCTTTGAAGATAGGCAGAGCTGGACTTAAGTCCCAACTCTACCATTTTTTAACTAGCTTTGGGCAAATTACATAGCATATCTAAGCCTAAGTTATAAAGTGGATATAAGAAGTATACCTATCTCATAGGGTGGTTGTGAAGAATGTGGAAAATGTATGGAAAAGTACATGCTTGGAATGCAGGGTAAAGTTCATGCTTCAGGATAAAAATAAGTACTTAAAAATATGTTGATGGACTGATTGACTGACTCACCCATTTTATCTCTTCCCTGCCTCTTACATATGTTCAGTAATATGCAAAAGGCAGAGGAGAAACAACAGCCAAAGACTGGATCCAGATACAAAATATCCCCTGGTACCGACAAAGCTTTCCAGTCCTCCTCCGTCAAGCCAAAAAAGACCCTCTGAGAACTGAGCACTAGATCTTTAGAAATACATATTCAGGTTTTGTCTGCCTTTGACAAATTCAGATTCTCCTAGATTAGGCTTCTCATTACTTCACCACTTTGTATGTGTAAAATATTACTAATACTAGATTGTACACCCATTTAGGGCAAATATAGCGTTTTACTCATCTTTTTTTGCCACGAAGCACCTTATATTCTATTAAGATTTAAGCAATACTTACTGAGTTGATAATGTGGGAGGCACATGTAAATATTAAATATTATTAAATGTTAATAAGTGTTAAAATACTTCTAGAACAAAAGTGAATGGGATCATTTTGGTGGTTAACAGTCACTGCCTTTTAAAAACAGGATCTCCTTTAAATGTCAGCATTGTTGGGGAGCCCAGGTGTCTCCGTGTTTCAGAGAATTGGAAGGAGATGAAGCTTTCCACCTGTATGGTCCTGGCTTCCATATTCAACTATTTAATGGGCAGCTCTTCAGGCCAAGTGCTAAATGTCCTTATGCTGGTGCCAGTGGCAGGTGTCTTACCCTAGCCACAGAATTCCATTGCACCCTCGGTTCTGGGAAAACTTGATTGCAGATAGTTGGCTCAGAGTAAAATGGCAAGTCTTGTGATTAAGGAAGAAAATTATTTTCCAGTGGGAATGAACTGGGAGACTTGATTCCACCTGACTGATTCCACCAGCATGCTGTGTATGACTGCATCCTCCAAGTTGACTCCTTTGTTACCATCTACTTCTTTCTTTCTTTTTTTTTTTAACATCTTTATTGCAGTATAAATGCTTTACAATGTTGTGTTAGTTGCTGCTGTATAACAAAGTGAATCAGCTATATGTATACATATACCCCCATATCCCCTCCCTCTTGCGTCTCCCTCCCACCCTCCCTATCCCACCCCTCTAGGGGATAGGGTACATTTGGTAGTGTATGTATGTCCATGTCACTCTCTCACTTCCCCCCAGCTTACCCTTCCCCCTTCCCATGTCCTCAAGTCCATTCTCTACGTCTGCATCTTTATTCCTGTCCTTCCCCTAGGTTCTTCAGAAACATTCTTTTTTAGATTCTGTATATATGTGTTAGCATACAGTATTTTTCTTTCTGACTTACTTCACTCTGTATGACAGATTCTAAGAGTCATGTACCACAATGTTCATTGCAGCCCTATTTACAATAGCCAGGACATGGAAGCAACCTAAGTGTCCATCGACAGATGAATGGGTACAGAAGATGTGGCACATATATACAATGGAATATTACTCAGCCATAAAAAGAAATGAAATTGAGTTATTTGTAGTGAGGTGGATGGACCTCATTGTAGTTTTGATTTGCATTTCTCTAATGATTAGTGATGTTGAGCATCCTTTCATGTCTTTGTTGACAATCTGTATATCTTCTTTGGAGAAATGTCTATTTAGATTACTTCTTTCTTAGTCTACACGTTTGTCTTTCCCAGATCCTTACAGCTGTCTCTACGGACAAACCCACAGATGAGCTCAATCCCAGTTCCTAACTGAGGGGTAATACATCAGTCCTATCCTACTTGGGCCCAGCCTTAACTACTTGAGTCATGCGACTCTGCAGCAGTCAGATCCAGAGTTTCGTAAGACAGGGCCATGCCTCTGGACCTGTTCCATAGGGCCACACTTTTGCTTAGATTTCCCGTATTTGCTACCATGTATCCCTCTAGAACCGAATGCTATAACTGATGATTGGATTTTAGTTTAGTAGTTTGCCTAAAATAGGTTTTCATTGTAATATATTTTGATATTATGTTGTAGAGATTTTGAGCATGTTGGATTGGATTTGGACTAGGGATATAAATCAGATTAAACTTCAGATTCTATTTATTCAGGAGACTGGAGAATACGGATTTTCCAGTTTTCTTCTATTTTAGTAAATTTACCAATTATATATGGGTTTGATTCTGTTTGAAGAGATGGACTAAAGATTTTGATTAGGTGATATATAATGGTCATGATAATACCACATGGTTCCGTTTAGTTCAAATAGCTGGATGGGGACTTTTAATACAAATGGTTAGAAATAACTCCCTGCTATCCTCCTTGTTCTCTGGCCTCCACCTACATCCCAGATACATGACATCAAATTGTCAGGATGTTTCACTTTCCTGATCAGGCAGGCCTGGTACTACAAGCCTATGAAGTCAGAGAAGGCACACCTATGTCTTGAAAAATCAGTCTTAGAATAATAAGAAATAGATGTCTTTTATATGGAGGGTTGCCTTCCTTTCAAAGAGCAAGCACCTGGTACTCTTCATAAATTTTTGCTTTTTTGGTTAAACATTAGAAGAAGAGGTAAGACCTTTTTGATGTTCATCAGAGGGTTCCACTCATACTTCCAATGTTAGCATAAATGGAAAGGCTGAATCCCCCAGAAACAATAAAAAGTATAAACATGGCAGTTGACTGCAGGAGTGTCAGAGTGTCACTCTGTGGAAAGCCACTGGTTGAGGGAAGCACCACAGAGCAGGGCAGGAGGTGAGCCACAGCACCCACCATCTGCCTCTTCAGATGGTCCTTTTGGCAGCAGATGAGGCATCAGTGAGCTGAGAAATTCTAGGGACTCGGACAACACAAGTTGCCATGCTTTGTTGGTTCCAACACCCAAGTTCAAAAGTTAGGGGAATCAGAACTCTTTATCTAGGCCTTCCAGCCTGACTTACAGTATATCTAGAGAGCCTCAGGGATTTCCTAGTGGAGTATTATGGCTCTCAGCATGAGTTAAGAATCAGAACTGAGAAAGCAAAATGCTTTTTTGGTCATGAAGTTGCTGATTTTATTCTGGTTCTTCTGGGAACACAACTGTAGCAGGAAAGGCTGTTGCCTAAAATCAGTAGTTCTTAAATGTTCATGTGCAGAAGAATCACCTGAGTACTTTTTCAAAATGGGCTTCACTTCCAGAAATTCTGATATGGTAGCTCTAGCTCATGGCCCATAATTATTATGTATTTTGATATAAGTATTCTGAGGAATTCTGACCTGACAGTCTAGAACCAGTTTGGGAAACACTGAGAAAGTGAAACCTAAATGCTTATGGGTTTGGTGGACTCATTTCACATGGCTTAGGTAGCCTTTCTGGAAAGGAGACATTTTTTTTCAGGAAGAGATAATGGAGGACAAAGCTCTGAGACTCTCCCAAGAAGCCCTCTAACTGCAAACTATTTTCAACTCTCAGAATATGCACATGAGTGTGGCTTGGTTGGTAATGTCATGGCCATAGGTTGGAGGAATGCAATTATCGTATGTTGTGTATTTTCTGACACTGATCCATCTTCCTGAGGAGCTCTCCATCACTGGATATGGAAAAGTGGCCCAAACTAGGAGTCAGGAGACTCAGAGTCAGGTTCTTCAAATATGTGAAATTGAGCAAATCATTTCACTTTTCTGAGTCCTAATTTCCTCATATATAGAATTAAAAGGTTGGTGTAGATCATTTTAAGGTTCTTTTAAACCTTGTGTCATATGTGTGTGAGTGTATGTATCTTCTTTTAATGAATGTTTCTGAGTATCTAAAAGAAAGAGTGAGGGCCCTAATATTCCTACATTATTGCCATGTTATTCTTGCCATCATCATCATTTTCTTCCCCCAAAGAGAAATTGTATGGTGCTTAAGAGGTCAAGAAAGTGACCTTACAGCTGGTAGGGCGACAAAATATTTATTTTATATTTAGCAAATCCTCATTACCTCTTTGACATTTTCTTCCTCTACTCCCATTTGGTCACATACATAATCCTATGTATTCAGAAGGTAGCAGAATATAGTAAGAAATAGTATAACATAGTTGCTAAACATGTGGACTCTTTGGCCATAAATACCAGGTACATATTTCTGTTTCTTAATGGCTATTTAAACAACGAACTCCTCTAAGTTCAATTGCTTCATCTATAAGATGGGTATAATGTAACTAACGAGTAGAGTTGTTTTGAGACTTGAACAAGATAATGCTTCTAAATAATTTAGTGCAATGCTTGGCTTATAGCAAGAGCTCAATAAATAATTTTTTTTTTTAATATATATACCAGAGGTTCCCAACTCTTGCTGTGCAGTAGAATCACCTGGGAAGTTTTTAAAACATTTCAATGTCTATGTTCCTCCTGAGACTAATTAAACCAGTACTTCCGAGGATGAAGTCAGGTCTATTTTGAAAGCTTCCCAGGCAATTCTATGTGTGGTAATGGTTGAGAACGTCTGGTATTTGCCAGTGTAATATAGAAATCGGAGAGATGATTCTTTTGGCCTCTCATGTACATATGACTATTAAATACAGTCAACACAGCCGATACAGATCTCCCCAAAGAGAGAGGAGAGAGGTCTTTGGTAATCACTACAGTGTTAGCCCTTAACTAGGGCTGGAGCTCCAGAGGCCAAGGCTGTTATGTGGTAGCAAGAAAACAAGACATGTTGGAGAGTCTATTTTAGCCTGTAGAGCGCAACATACTGTTCTGAATTTTATGATCTCTGGTTTTGAGAGGAGTTTTCACGATCCTTCTGGTCCAATTACTATTAAAAAACCAGCACAACAAAAAATAATCTATCGAAGCTGTGAGAGTTATATAAGGAAGGTGACATTTTCTGAGTGTGAGGGAAGATGAGTTGGGGCCTCTTGGGGGTTCAGTATGGTTTTTCACTGTTCATTGGTTCTCTGGTCCAACTCTGAGCACAGAACAGGCCCAGCAATGTTGATTTGATCCTGACGGATTTTCTCACAAGTGAGGGCCATGAAGGGTCACTTTGGCAGCCCTAGACCTGCCGAAAGCTCTGCTTCCAGGCTCAGACCTCTACTGCTGAGATCCTAACAGATGCTTAAGCTTGGGTTTGTCTGAATGGGTAAGGCAAATTCCAGACTTCTCTAGAAGCTTCCTAAGCTTGGCAGCTATTCTTTGCACCTTAGAGAGCATCCTGAAGCTCTCTGATATGAATTCAAATAAATGAAATAATACCTTTTTATTCTCTAAGACAACTGCCTACATAACGTACTCTGATGGGCTCTGACCTTCCTGTGTCACCAGAGGAGGCTCCAAACATTTCTGTCACAGGCTCTAAATTTATGCATTCCATCCTCATTGGGGACTAGAATTTGAAGGTTACAAAGTATGGAGCGGAGGGAAATTGGGTACTTATGGATATAGGGAGAGCTGAAGTGTGTGCTGGACAGAGGACGGGCAGTGAGAGGACATTAAGTGCCTCGCAGGGGCAGGTGGAGGAAGAGGTAGAGTGGAGCCATAAAGCTGCTTCGCTGTCAGGTGGACCTCTCTGTTTTCCCTTCCTAGCAGCCCTTTCCGTCTTCTGGCATCCCAAATCAAATAGTGCTAGCAAACCTGTCGCCACTGCCGACTCTTGACACAGTGATGGCTCTGGAGATACAGATGTAACTCAAGGAGGGCCTATCAGAGTCCAGTGAAAACCAGATACTAATGGTGACCCTCTCTCACCACAAGGAGAGAGTATGCCTTAAAAGGGAACAAACACGGGAGTCAAGAGGAGAGAGAGGGAGGGAGAGACCTGAGGATTCCTCTGTGCCTGAACCTGGCCCACCCCTTGTTCTTTCCAACAATGTGAGCCGGCCAGTTCCCATTTTAGCCCAAGAAAAGTGAATAGAGTTTCTATCACAGAAAGTTCCAGTTCAGTCCATTTCACAATTTTGACAAGAATTGGGCCTCCACCGGGCAGTAACAATAGAATTTTTTCCTCAGTTATCTTGAATAGGCTGCCTCTCCTAACAGAAAAGTCCTGGAGCATACAGTTCATCCAGAACTATTTGCTTTGTAGGCATTTTTCTATGATCTGTTCCTCACATTTGTCCTGCCCCTGGTGGACTGAAAGCTCCTCAGTTGCATTCCGAATTTAGACACAGGACACCTCAACTCTGGGCCTGACCGAGGCCTGTTCCTACGCCCTCTCATTCTTTTCAGCTGAGGCAGCTCCCTCAGTCAAATGCTGCCTCGTATGGGATGCTTGTATAGAAGGTGGAGGAGAGCAGAATCAGGACTGGACCAGTCAGTGCATCTAATGATGAGAAGCCCTCCCTGGCCTGCCCTACTTCCTCTTCATAGGAACCCAGTGCTGACATTGTTTGGATCCAAGAATTGAAATAATCCATCAGGGACAATTCTTGGGCAGTAGAGAAAGCTCTTTAGAAGGAGACATACTATAAATGATTGTGCTTAGATAGAGCTAGAGAAAGCTAATTGGATACTTTTTGTCTTTGCCCTGTGCCCTACCTCCATCAGAACAGTGGCGAACCTTCCCTGAATCTCCCATTTTTTGAATCTGTCTGATTTCTATAAACAGCCAAACAAAACCTACTTTTAAAGGGCTCAGGTGATTAGGTTAGGCTGGCCTGGATAATCTGCCTTTTGATTAACTCAAAGTCAACTGATTAGGGGCTTCCCTGGTGGCGTAGTGGCTGAGAGTCTGCCTGCTGATGCGAGGGACACGGGTTCGTGCCCCGGTCCGGACAGATCCCACGTGCCGCGGAGCGGCTGGGCCCGTGAGCCATGGCCGCTGAGCCTGCGCGTCCGGAACCTGTGCTCCGCAACGGGAGAGGCCACAGCAGTGAGAGGCCCGCGTACCCCACCACAAAAAAAAAAATAGTCATCTGATTAAAAACTTTAATTACATCTTCAAGATCCCTTTGCCGTGTAATATAACATAGTCAGGGGCTTAATTTGAAGGAACAAAAATCATTGGGATCATCTTAGAATTCTGCCTACCATACTAGTTAAATAATTATTACAATTTTAATTAAGTAGAAATCATAGAAATATTTTTGTGGCCATACATATGCACAGAAAATAAACTTCACTAAGTGAAGACCAAAGGATCTAAAGGAAGTAAATTAAAGCATAATGTGGAAGATGTGGACTAGGAGGACGAGGAATTCGCGTCTCTGCACACACAACTAGGGCACCTACCAGGCACCAGTGGGGGACAACAGACACCTAAGGGGATGGGAGGAACCCCCAGTGACGGGGTAGGACGTGGGGGGGAGTGAGGGGGAGGAGAAGTGGAGGTGGGATGGGACCAGTGCCCCTGAGGGCCGGCTGGGGGAGGGGAAGGGATCCCATGCCCAAAGGGGGAAATTGGGGGACCACTGGGAGGGCAAACGATCAAAAGGGAGCATGGCCAGGTTTCCCTCGCCCACTTGGGCCCCCGGGAGCCTGCTGAGATCCTGGGCCTGATGCTTGGCCCACCAAGGCCCCCTCCAGCCACGTGGGTCCTGAGGGAGTGGGAAGGAGGGAAGGGGTAGCAAAGGTAAAAGCTGGACTTACGGACAGCCACCCCTGAGGGGCTGCTGGGAGAGAGGAGGAGTTCCTACACCCAGCAGGACCCAAACACAGTTAGGGGTCCGGCGGTGACGGGGGAGACCCTGGGGGGCGGGCACAGAGGAATGGAAGGGAATGCAGCCAGCACTTTCCCTGTCCACTTAGGCACCCAGGAGTCTGTTGGGTGCCCGGGTCTAATTCTCTGTCCTCGGAGCCTCCCTCCTACCATGCAGAGCCCAAGCCCTGCCCCTATACCCCCCACCCAGGGTCCTACCTCTACACTCAGAGACCCCTTCTGAGACCCCCTCCAACAGTGCTGGGCCTAAACCCCATCCACACACCCTCACCCAGGGCCTTACCTGCAAACTCTGGAACGCCACACTCCAGAGGTCCTCCTTTGGACATGCTGCCTCTCCCCTTCTGAGCAGGTCCTAAGCAGAGGGCCCGCCCCCACGGCCTTTTCCGGCTGTGTGGGTCCTGAGCCTAGGCCCTGCCCCACCCTAATCCCCGCCCCTGCCTAACTTCCACCCCCAACTTAAACTCTGCCCCCCATAGCCAAGGCCTTTTTTTTTTCTTTTTTCTTCTTTTTGGTTGGGGTTCTGTTTTACCTTGTTGTTGTTGATTCATTTATATTTTAATTTTTTAAATAAATCTTGTATTTTTCTAATTTTATTTTATTCTTTATACTTCATTATTGTTCTGCTCCTTTTCGCTTGTTACCCCCCTTTTTTTTTCTTTTTTCTGTTGTGGTTTTGTTTTACCTTCTTGCAGTTGTTTCAATTATATTTTTATTTTTCCTAATATATTTTTTATCTTTCTAATTTTATTTTATTTTTTATTCTTTGTTATTGTAC
>NC_041225.1:72114889-72138007 GCF_002837175.3 Physeter macrocephalus
TTCTAAATATATCTTGTATTTTTCTAATTTTATTCTATTCTTTATACTTCATTATTGTTCTGCTCCTTTTCGCTTGTTACCCCCCTTTTTTTTTCTTTTTTCTGTTGTGGTTTTGTTTTACCTTCTTGCAGTTGTTTCAATTATATTTTTATTTTTCCTAATATATTTTTTATCTTTCTAATTTTATTTTATTTTTTATTCTTTGTTATTGTACTGCTCCTTTAGTTTTTTGCTGTGCCACATGGCTTATGGGATCTTGGTTCCCAGGCCGGAAGTCGGGCCCGTGCTCCTGTGGTGGGAGCACTGAGTTCAAACCACTGGAATAATAGAGATCCTCATACCCCAGGGAATATTAATCAGAGTCAGGCCTCCCAGAGGTCCTCATCTCAGTACCAAGACCAAGCTTTACCCAACTACCTGCAAAGTCCAGGGCTGGATGCCTCAGGCCAAACAACCAGTAAGACAGGAATACAGCCCCACCCATCAAAAAAAAAAAAAAAAAAAAAAGAAATGACAAAAAAATATGTTACAGACGAAGGAGCAAGGTAAAAACCTACAATACCAAATAAATGAAGATAAAATAGGCAACCTACCTGAAAAAGAATTCAGAGTAATGATAGTAAAGATGATCCAAAATCTCAGAAGCAGAATGGAGACAATACAAGAAATGTTTAACAAGGATCTAGAAGAACTAAAGAGCAAACAAACAGTGATGAACAACATAATAACTGATATTAAAAATACTCTAGAAGGAATCAATAGCAGAATAACTGAGGCAGAAGGACGGATAAGTGATCTGGAAGATAAAGTGGTGGAAATAACTGCCAGGGAGCAAAATAAAGAAAAAAGAATGAAAAGAAATGAGGACAGTCTCAGAGACCTCTGGGACAACATTAAACACACCAATATTCGAATTATAAGGGTCCCAGAATAAGAAGAGGAAAAAGAAAGTGTCTGAGAATATTTGAAGAGATTATAGTCAAAAACTTCCCTAACATGCAAAAGGAAATAATCAAGTCCAGGAAGCGCATAGAGTCCTATACAGGATAAATCCAAAGAGAAACACTCCAAGACACATATTAATCAAACTATCAAAAATTAAATACAAAGAAAAAATATTAAAAGCAGCAAGGGAAAAGCAGCAAATAATATAAAAGGGAATCCCCATAAGGTTAACAGCTGATCTTTCAGCAGAAACTCTGCAAGCCAGAAGGGAATGGCAGGACATATTTAAAATGATGAAAGAGAAAAACTTACAACCAAGATTACGCTATCCAGCATGGATCTTATTCATATTCGATGGAGACATCAAAAGCTTTACAGACAAGCAAAAGCTACGAGAATTCAGCACCACCAAACCAGCTTTACAACAAATGCTAATGGAACTTCTCTAAGTAGAAAACACAAGAGAAGAAAAAGACCCACAAAAACACACACAAATCAATTAAGAAAATGATAATAGGAACATTATTATCAATACGTATTGATAATACATATCAATAATCACCATGAATGTAAATGGATTAAATGCTTCAACCAAAAGACACACACTGGCTGAATGGATACAAAAACAAGACCCTTATATAAGTTGTCTACAAGAAACACACTTCAGACCTAGGGACACATACAGACTGAAAGTGAGGGGATGGAAAAAGATATTCCATGCAAATGGAAATGAAAAGAAAGCTGGAGTAGCAATGCTCATATCAGATAAAATAGACTTTAAAATAAAGACTGCTACAAGAGATAAGGAAGGACACTACTAGGGATCAATCCAAGAAGAAAACATAACAGTTATAAATATTTATGCACCCAACATAGAAGCACCTCAAGACATGAGGCAAATGCTAACAGCCATAAAAGGAGAAATCAGCACTAACACAATATTAGTAGGGGATTTTAACACCCCACTTACACCAATAGACAGATCATCCAGACAGAAAATAAATAAGGAAGAAGAAGCTTTAAATGACACAATAGACCAGATAGACTTAATTGATGTTTTTAGGATATTCCACCTGAAAGCAGAAGAATACACTTTCTTCTCAAGTGCACATGGAACATTCTCCAGAATAGATCACATCTTGGGTCACAAATCAAGCCTTGGAAAATTTAAGAAAATTGAAATCATATCAAGCATCTTTTCCAACCACAAAGTGAGGTGATTAGAAATCAGTTACAGGGAAAAAAAATGTAAAAAACACAAACACATGGAGGCTAAACAATACGTTACTAAATAACCAAGAGATCACTGAAGAAATCAAAGAGGAAATCAAAAAATAAAACTAAAAGTTGGTTGTTTGAGATGATAAACAAAATTGATAAACCTTTAGCCAGACTCATCAAGAAAAAAAAGAGAGAGGACTCAAATCAATAAAATTAGAAATGAAGAAGGAGAGATTAAAACTGACACCACAGAAATACAAAAGATCATGAGTCTACTACAAGCAACTATATGCCAATAAAGTGGATGACCTGGAAGAAATGGACAAATTCTTGGAAAAGTACAACTTTCCAAGATTGAATCAGGAAGAATTAGAAAATATAAACAGACCAATCACAGGTAATGAAATTGAAACTGTAATTAAAAATCTTCCAACAAACAAAAGTCCAGGACCAGTTGGCTACACAGGGGAATTCTATCAAACATTTAGAGAAGAGTTAACACCTATCCTTCTCAAACTCTTCCAAAGGTTTGTGTTAGGAGGAACACTCCCAGACTTGTTCTACGAGGCCAGCATCACCCTGATACCAAAGATATCATAAAAAAAGAAAATTATAGACCAATATCACTGATGAACATAGATGCAAAAATCCTCAACAAAATACTAGTGAACAGAATCCAACAACACATTAAAAGGATCATACACCATGATCAAGTGGGATTTATCCCAGGGATGCAAGGATTCTTCAATAAACTCAAAACAATCAATGTGATATACCATATTAACAAATTAAAGAATAAAAACAATATCATCTCAATAGATGCAGAAAAAGCTTCGGACAAAATTCAACACAGATTTATGATAAAAACTCTCCATAAAGTGGGCATAGAGGGAACCTGCCTCAACATAATAAAAGCCATATATGACAAACCCACAGCAAACATCATTCTCAATGGTGAAAAACTGAAAGCATTTCCTCTAAGATCAGGAACAAGACAAGGATGTCTACTCTCGCCACTAGTATTCACCATAGTACTGGAAGTCCTAGCCATGGCAATCAGAGAAGAAAAAGAAATAAAAAGAATACAAATTGGAAAAGAAGAAGTAAAACTCTCACTGTTTGCCAATGACATGATACTATACACAGAAAATCCTAAAGGTGCCACCAGAAAACTACTAGAGCTAATCAATGAATTTGGTAAGGTTGCAGGATAACAAATTAATGCACAGAAATCTCTTGCATTCTTATACACTAATGATGAAAAATATGAAAGAGAAATTAAGGAAACACTCCCAATGATAACTGCAACAAAAAGAACAAAATACCTAGGAATAAACCTACCTAAGGAGACAAAAGACCTGTATGCAGAAAACTATAAGACACTGATGAAAGAAATTAAAGATGATACAAACAGATGGAGAGATATACCATCAGAACTAGAACAAAAAATTTCACAGTTTGTATGGAAATACAAAGGACCCCGAATAGCCAAAGCAATCTTAAGAAAGAAAAATGGAGCTGGAGGAATCAGGCTCCCTGACTTCAGACTATACTACAAAACTACAGTAATCAAGAGAGTATGGTACTGGCACAAAAACAGAAATATAGGTCAATGGAACAGGATAGAAAGCCCAGAGATAAACCCACGTACATATGGTCACCTTATCTTTGACAAAGGAGGCAAGAATATACAATTGAGAAAAGACAGCCTCTTCAATAGGTGGTGCTGGGAAAAATGGATAGACACATGTAAAAGAATGAAATTAGAACACTCCCTAACACCATACACAAAAATAAACTCAAAATGGATTAAAGGCCTAAATATAAGGCCAGACACTATCAAACTCTTGGAGGAAAACATAGGCAGAACACTCTACGACATAAATCACAGCAAGATCTTTTTCGACCCACCTCCTAGAATAAGGGGAATAAAAACAAAAATAAACACATGGGACCTAATGAAACTTAAAAGCTTTTGCACAGCAAAGGAAACCATAAACAAGACGAAAAGACAACCCTCAGAATGGGAGAAAATATTTGCAAACAAAGCAACTGACAAAGGATTAATCTTCAAAATATACAAGCAGCTCATGCAGCTCAATATCACAAAAACAAACAACCCAATCCAAAAATGGTGGAAGACATAAATAGACATTTCTTCAAAGAAGACATACAGATGGTGAACAAATACATGAAAAGATGCTCAACATCACTAATCATTAGAGAAATGCAAATCAAAACCACAATGAGGTATCACCTCACACCGGTCAGGATGACCATCATCAAAAAATCTACAAACAATAAATGCTGGAGAGTGTGTGGAGAAAAGGGAACCCTCCTGCACTGTTGGGAATGTAAATTGATACAGCCAGTATGGAGAACAGTATGGAGGTTCCTTAAAAACCTAAAAAGAGACCTACCATATGACCCAGCAATCCCACTAGTGGGCATATACCCTGAGAAAATCATCAGTCAAAAATATACATGTACCACAATGTTCACTGCAGCACTATTTACAATAGCCAGGACATGGAAGCAACCTAAGTGTCCATCAACAGATGAATGGATAAAGAAGATGTGGCACATATATACAATGGAATATTACTCAGCCATAAGAAGATATGAAATTGAGTTATTTGTAGTGAGGTGGAGGGACCTAGAGTTTGTCATACAGAGTGAAGTAAGTCAGAAAGAGAAAAACAAATACCGTATGCGAATGCATGCATATATATAGAATTTTAAAAAGCAGTACTGATGAATCTAGTGGCAGGGCAGGAATAAAGACACAGACATAGAGAATGGACTTGAGGGCACAGCGGGGAAGGGAAAGCTGGGATTAAGTGAGAGAGTCGCATTAACATATACACACTACCAAATGTAAAATGCATGGCTAGTGGGAAGCTGCTGCATAGCACAAGGATATCAACTCGATGCTTTGTGACGACCTAGAGGGATGGGAGATGGCGGGAGGGATATGGGTATATATGTATACATATAGCTGATTCACTTTGTTGTACAGCAGAAACTAACGCCACATTGTAAAGCATTTATACTCCAATAAAGATGTGAAGAAAAAAATAGCATACTGTGAAGAGACTATGAATTATGGGTTAAAAAAAATTTCCACGGCAGTAATAAATTTATCGAATAGTGATAGATATTTACACTTCAGTCTATAACCTTAGAGATCTTAGAAATACTACCATGTATATATTCTTAATTATTTACATAGTATATTGGGCCTCAATTTAAGTTACTTTGAAATATAACTTTATTATTCTAAATTTTGAGGTAGCTGTTTTTCTAAAGCATAGTTTTTTACTTCTAATTCAATAACATGCTTTGTGACCTTAATACTATCTGCTTGTACATTTCAATTTTCTCTATAAATTGCACCAATTGTTGTAAATAGAAAACCATATGTTTTCTTAACCTGATGGAAGATATTTTAATATATTTGTTCTGTGGAAATGATGATACAGCATTAAATTCTTGATTATGGTAAATTTTCACCTGAGCTTATTTCATGCAAGAAGAAGTCATTACTACTTTATCAGAATGAACAGTCATTTTATTGAATGCATAGTAATTTTATAAAAGATGATATATTCTATACCTAGACTTGTAAGGAAAAACACAACTGATATTAAGCTTGCTTTTCATAAGTTAATTATTCCTCTTGTATTTATACGCAATCTCAAAATTACAACTCAAATTTGTATTAATCATGCCTAATAAAATTGTCCACTGTGGAAACAGGTATGTAATTTCTGTGATTAAAAGAAAGGAATCCTGAAGCCAATGAACTATAATATAGTGAAAAATGAAATTTAGTGTTAAGTGTCACTGTACTAAAGTGAAAAACAAAAGAAAGAAAGACGAAAAAAAAATAGATATACTGGTTTTTATAGTCTCATAACAATGCATTTTCACATCCTTACCTCAGTTATATATTCTAATTTCTTTCATTTGATATTTATTTTATATTTATATAATATAAATATTACTTAACTATCTCAATCAAATAATTTGATAAAACAATAAAATTCTCTTACCAAAATAGACATAATGATACTTTTTTAGTCTAATAAAATGTAAAAACATTTACAAAAACTAAAACATATAGATAACATTATAATGAACAGTTATAACATTATAAATAGACAGCTGGTCTCTTTTGTGGTAGAGTCTCCTGTCTCCATCCAAAGAGTAAGAAAACTTATTTTCTCCTGAGTCAAATGCTTGTATTCTGGGTATAAGCCTTCCTCCCTTTCTGACCAGATAGAATTTATTTGCACTAGAAATACAGTTGACTCTTGAACAGTGTGGGTTTGAACTGCGTGGGTCCACTTATATGTGGATTTTTTTCAATAAATATGTACTACACAATCTGTGGTTGGTTGAATCTGCTGATGTGGAATCTCAGATACGCAGGGAAAACTGCAAAGTTATACAAGGATTTTTGACTATGGGAGGGGTCGTGCTCCTAACCCCTACATTGTTCAAGGGTCAACGGTGTAAGATTTCTCTCCTTCTCTCAGGATGTGAAGGGAATTGTGTTGCTGTCAAGCTCCTATGTAAGTTTCCAGATTCATGATTATGGGATTCCTCTTGTGAAGTACAAATCTATGTATACGCAACTGATATCTGCACTTGACACATCCCTCGAGCAGGATTAGTCAAGGAAAATTGCTGTTACTGCTATAAATAATAAGCTGGATCTCTTATCCAGAAATCCTGTGTTTGCTTTCCTGGAAAAAATGAGTAACTGTCTCTCTGAAAAGATGGTAATTTATTTTTAAATGGCATAATTTTTAAAATACGTAGGACTGATTGTAAAATTTATTTTAATGTACCTTAAGGGGTTTTTCAATCAAAGCCTTCTATTTTTTAAAGGGAACACAGAATTCATAGTTCTCTAAGTTTTTTCTCTTGAACAGCCCTGTCAGGACTACTATGAAAAAATTATTTTAAGATGCTTTAATTTTTAATATTACAAAAACTCAGACATTACTTTAAAAGAAAAATAAAATGCTGTATTTTGACTCAGTTTTCCACCGAGAATGTTAGAGACTAAGTTGCAATGTGCCTTAATACCATAAGTAGTATTTGAGAATTTGTTCCGATATTTGTAAGCTTCCAGATCATAGAAGCTTAAGTTTGGAAATTACCTTAAAGTTTTTACAAATATCTGTAACTTAACCTTAATAAAAATTTTGGCTAAATGAGGGAAACATGAACTCACTGCCATTTGTTTTATTTCAGCATTCACTATTGAAAAGTGAATTAAATGTTCATGGTCTTGCATATTTTCAAAACATCTGTGTAAAGGGATGTAGAGTAGAGCAAATTCTCTTTTATAACCAAAAACAAAAGTTTTATACCTTTAAACTTCCACTTTAAGGACAAGAGAAATACTCTCTCTACATATCTTTTTATTCATTCATTACTCACTTTCCCCCAAGACTTCTAAAGATATGATTATATAGGTTTTAAAATGCATTTATGGATGGCTGCATACATAAGCACAATAGAAATTGATTTTCTACACATTTTTATTTATTTAATTTATTAAATTCATATAATTTTCACTCTCACTCCAAAATGTTGATAGAATAGAATATATTCTCACTCTGCACTGTGTTATTCTTATCATATTTCTTCCTTATGTTCATTTTCTTTGATAATATTTGCTCTAATAGCATGTGCTTTAATGTAATTCTGACAGGGAGTTCATGTTCAGTAAGGTTTTAAGTGTCATAATCGTTGAACAATTTATTAAACAAATACTTATCCATGTTATTAAGCATAGAAAACTATCTTCTAAAAGTCCTTAAAAGAAAATAAATAATATAAAGTAAATATATGTAGTATAATAAAAAATATATGCATGCACATATGTGCATACATATACACATGCCAAACTGTTTGTGCCTATTAGGTTTTAAAATGTAAATTTATAAAATGCTGAGAGTTTTAAATGTAAGTATAAGAAATCTATTCTTTAAATATTTTTTCACATCTTTCTTATTGTCTGCATGTTTTTGAAGCAGTTTTGCTAATCATTATCCCTTAAATTTTATTCCCAGGAAGCAAATCACCTTGTTTGTGTAAATGACTATGCAGTTCGCAGAAAAAAGAAAAAAAAGCCTACATAAACAGCTAATGAATATGCTCTAATCTATGATGGATTCAAAGTTTAAAATTTTTTAATAATCTAATTTTAATAATCAAAATTATGGTGGATGCAAAATTGAGAATTGTATGAAGCAATTAGAATGCTCGGTTGTAAGCAATTAGATCAGCACTGAATAAAGTTGGGCAAGGAATGAAATGATTGGAGGAACACATGCTATCTCACAGAACTGCAAGAACAGCTGAGTAAGTGGAATTGCAAACAGGAGGCAAAGGAGATCACAGAAGATGGAGCTCTGAGACAATCTTATGTGTTCCTGTCACCAGATAATAAGATTCCAATAGCTTTACATGCCTTTTTGTCTCAGCTCAAGACTCAGAATTCCAAGAAACAAAGACTTCTATGGCAGAAGAGTGGGACTGTGTGATTGACAGCCCCAGTAAAACAACTTAGAATGTGAAGGGGGAAAGAAGAGGATAGGGAGATAGAAATTAAAAGAAGTATATTACATGATTTGATCACAGATTGGCTTGAAATGGTAAACAGACTCAAGAAAAAAACTTGCAATAATAATAATAAATGGTGATTTTTTAGTTGAATCTAAAAGAAGTCAGGAAATTTTTCTAAATAGCGTTTCATGTGCAAAGAACCTGGTAGTATTAACAACCATGCAGTCACTCACTATAAGCACCAAGTCTTCCATGACTGCAAAAATGTTCAAAATGCAAACAGTATGATAAACTGTATTAAAAGTGGCAAATTGTTCAAATTACTGGAAATAATTCCTGTCTTGACTAAATTATACATGGAATAATATGCTCAGTTCCTGATACAATATTTTAAGAGAGGCTTTCATATGATAGATTGCATTTGCAGAAAGATAACAGAACAGGGAGTGTTCTTAACATCAAGTGAGATAACTAAAAGGACAAGGAAGAATTACCATTATAGATGAACTTTGAAAGAACTGGTATCTGTCTACAAAGACCTGTAAGGATGCCATGAAGAAAAAGGACTACATTAATTTGTTTTCTATTGATCAAGAGAACAGAATTGTGATTTAAAAAAAGTTCCAGTAAAAAATACTACAGTTGATTATAAGAATGATTTATCTAAAACTTGAGCTGCTTCTTGCAGAAATGACCTGTTCTGTGATGTAATCAAGCATAAGATGGATGATCCTCTATAGAAAGACTCTCTTATTGGTAAGACTACTTTGAGTACTTTGAGTAGGTTAGAGTATATAATTCCCAAGGATCTTTTAACTGTAAAATTCTCCAAATTAAGTGGTGTACTGCCAAAAGGCAGTAGATAATTTCTTCAAGATATTTTCACACAAAAATAGAGCAAAGCCAAACGCTACCCACTTCTGTTTCATTTTATCATCTATATAATTCAGTATATTAGAATATATATTGAATATTTTATGTGGGATGGTCCTAAACCATCAAAGGAACATATAATACAGGGATTACCTTGTCCTCAGTAACATTCAATGCCTAGTTGGCAGGGAAAGGGCAGGAAAGATTTTATAACGAGGTCTTTGGACAAAAATTGCACAAAGCTCACTTGGCTACAAGTGATAAAAATGTAAATATGGATAGTGTGAATAAACTGGTAATCTGTTCTGTTTAAATGAGCTCCAGATACTTTCCTCTTCTATATCTTGTGTATCAGAATGTGTCAGTAGACTTAGTCTGTGTTGTTCATGACTCACTGGGGAATAAAAAGGTTTTTCTTTAAAGAGACAGGAAATTGTACCAGATTTTTCAATATCTTTACTTCCACATTATTGATTTCCACTGTATAACTGGAAGCTCTGTTTTAATCACAAAGTTATATGATATCATATTGCTGAAACAAGTAAATATATATTAAATTCAGTGCTTCAGTCTCTTTTGTGTGTGGAATTAGATAAATTTAACTAATTAAAGAAAAGTTTTGATGTCAGGTGTGATTTGTGTGAGAATAGAGCGTTTGAGTTCTCAATGTGTCATTTTTGTTATTTTCTTCCTAATGTTCACTTCAATAATATTTCTCTTATAGTATGTGCTTTAATACCATTCTGACAAGGAGTTTATGTGCAGTAAGGTTTTAAATATCATAATCTCTGAAAAATTAAACAAATATTTCTCCACATTACTGAGCAGATAAAACTATTTTAAAGGTCTTTAAAAAATCAATAATAAGAAAAAGTACATTACTCTTTCATAAGCACTGGTAATTTTGTAGGCTGGAATTTTTTTTCAGAATAATGAAATTTCTCAGTAACCAACCCATGCACTAAACAGCACTAACATAGACTAATGATGACACTGAGGATATTCACATGTGAAAAAAATATATATCCATACTAAAGTCTAATAATCATGGCATTAGATAGATAAAATATTCAAATTAATTTCACCTATTTCTTTTTACTTTTTTTAAAAAGATGTAGCTACTAGAAAATATAGAAAAGATGTGGCTAATAGAAAAAAAGTATGAGCATGCTCTGGAAACTTTTCTTTCCAATGACCCTTAAAGAATAAGTGAGGGAAACTCAGCCCTATTCCATGTGATGACAAGCCATCATTCCCAAACTTGGCCTCGTAGAAATTTATGAACAAAAAGCCTCTAGGCTTTTTGCATTTTGTTATCTCATCACAAAATGACAGATTTCATAAAATTTCTGTATATTTTTACATGGATTGTTTCTTTTTGCCTTTTAAGTATTTTAAGTCCTGAGATATGTATAGCCTTCTCATTTATCTAGGCACTCACAAAAATCTATCTGTATTTCATTACCTATTATATTTTTATCCTTAGCTCTTAGAAGAATATTTATGTATAAAAACTGCTTTAAAATTGTTGAATAAAGCAAAAACCATATTCTCCTTGTGACTAAGTGACCCAGTTTTTCAGACTTTCTGAAGATAAAATTTTTTTGAAGAATAAAACAAAGTGATTACAGGAATTCAAGAAAATGAGTCCTTCACTAGCGACCAGAAAGATCAAGAGCAAGAAATATTTCAAAGCAAAGCAATGAAATGAAAATCATGAAAGAAATGGTGAGACACATGAGTAAAAGGCACAAATGAACGAAAATGCATGTATAAAATCAGAATAAATAGAAACAGGTGAAGAAGAGCCAATATTTAGACATGATATAGAAGAAAATTTCCCCTCTCTGAGTAAAGACTTGAGCCTGCATACTGAAGGGGTTTATCAAGTGCCAGGCTGGAATGATTAGAAAATGCACATTACCTGAACACAACTTGGTAAAAATTCTGAAACTTCTAAATTCCCTGCTGAAATTTCAATACATCTGGTCAAGGAAAAAAAAAAGAGTTGAAATGCAGATAGGGTGAATAATATAATCAATAATCTTAACATATACATATAAGGAAATCTTTTATCATTTAAAGAGAAAATATACATTCTTTGTTATGTGTACATAAAACTCCTGCAAAAAATGACCTTGTATTAAACATAAAGACATATTTATAAAGTCCAAATGTGTGCAATTTTATAAGCAACATAGTGTAGTTGTGAGAAAATATATTTAGAAATTATGAATAAAATGTAATCAATTCAATTAATTTACAGCTAATTATTTAGAAAGACACTACACAATTACTTTTGCAACAAAGGGGAAATAAAAAGAAAAATTTACAATGATAAGAAAATGAAAAAAAGAAAAGATTTAGTAACTAAATCTATGTGACATAGCAAATTATATTTACATAACAAAATTTTAGCTTTAAATATCTCAATTACTAAAGAAGAAAAAAATCCCTTCAGTTAACTTACATAGCAAAATTACCTTAATATCAAAACCTGACAAAATTAACGTCACAAAAGGACACTCATTTTTAATCTTAATTAGAAAGAAATGGTTAGCAAACAGAATCCGGTAATGTTAGAAAGAAGTAATAGAGTGACACCAAAAATCTATGATGTAATTTATGCCAAAAGAAAAAAACTCATATTGAAATATGTCAAAAGGACAAGTAAAACCTAGCACCCGGGGCTTCCCTGGCGGCGCAGTGGTTGAGAGTCCGCCTGCCGATGCAGGGGACACGGGTTCGTGCCCCGGTCCGGGAAGATCCCACATGCCGCGGAGCGGCTGGGCCCATGAGCCATGGCCGCTGAGCCTGCACGTCCGAGGCCCGTGTACAGCAAAAAAAAAACAAAACAAAAAACAAAAAACCTAGCACCCGTTCTAAACTAAAAATCTAAATATATTAAAGGAGGAGAAAACACTTCCCAACTTATTTTCTAGGACCATTAACAGGCTGACACCAAACCAGAAAACTACACTATAAGAAAAAATACTATAGACCAGTGGTCCCCAACCTTTTTGGCACCAGGGACCAGTTTCGTGGAAGACAATTTTTCCACGGGGGGCGGGGAGGCGGGGGCGAGGTTGGTTCAGGTCGTAATGTGAGCGATGGAGAGAGATGGGGAGTGGCAGATGAAGTATCGCTCCCTTGACTGCTGCTCACCTCCTGCTGTGTGGCCCGGTTCCTAACAGGACGCAGACCAGTACCATTTCGTAGCCCAGGGGTTGGGGACCCATGCTATAGACAAATATCCCTCAAGAGCATACATGTAGATATCCTTAATAAAGTTAAATAAACCTTTGATTCTCAGGATAGACCTCATTTGGGACAGAGGTAGTATATTTTTTATATTGTTGGATAGCAAATTAAATCCTGTAATATAAAAATTATACTACCTCTGGACCAGATGAGGTCAATTCTGAGAATCAAAGATTTATTTAACATTTCACCATATAAACAGAATCAAGGTGAATGAATAATTATTTCCTTTATGCACAAAAAGCATATTATAAAATTCAACACTCATTCATGCAAACTAAGAATAGAAACGTCTTCAAGCTAAAAAGATCATCTAAGTAAAACCCCAAACTAGCATTGTAATGGCAAAATATTGAATGCTTTCTATCAAATGTCTTAAACAAGGTAAAGATTTCAACACTTGCCACTGATGTTCAACGTTGTTGTATGGATTCTAAACAGTGCAGTAAAGCACAAAAGAAAAAACAAAAAACAAGTAAAAGACATGTCAATTGGGAAAAGAAGAAGTAAATTTTCTTTTTTTGTGGTAGTAGTAAGTTTGTATAAGTTGAAAAATTTAAGGAATCTATTACCAAAAAGCTACTAGAATTATTATTAAGCTTGTTGAACAAGATAGCAATATTTAAAATCATTCTTCAAAATGAAATTGAGTTATCTGTAGAGAGGTGGATGGACATAGAGTCTGTCATACATAGTGAAGTAAGAAAGAAAAAAACAAATACCATATGCTAACACATATATATGGAATCTAAAAACAAAAAACGTCTGATGAACCTAGTGGCAGGACAGGAATAAAGACACAAGACACAGATGTAGAGAATGGACTTGAGGTCATGGCGGGGGTTGGGAGGAGGGGAAGCTGGGACAAAGTGAGACAGTAGCACTGACATATATACACTATCAAAGGTAAAATAGATAGCTAGTGGGAAGTAGCCACATAGCACAGGGAGATCAGCTCGGTGCTTTGTGACCACCTAGAGGGTTGGGATAGGGAGGGTGGAAGGGAGGCTCAAGAGGGAGGGGATATGGGGATATATGTAATCATATAGCTGATTCACTTCATTATACAGCAGAAACTAACACAACATTATAAAGCAATTACACTCCAATAAAGATGTAAAATAAAATAATTCTTCAAATATTGATTGTATCTCTATGTACTATCAAAAAAAGTTATAAAAGTTATATTATTTTAGAAGCCTCAAAACCATGAAACACTTAAGGATACATGTCACAAAATATGTGCAAGAAGACTTGTACACAAATGTTTATAGCAATTTTATTTGTAATATTCAGAAACAGGAATCAAGATGAAAGCACACCAACAGGTTAATGGATAATGCACTTGAATACTTATTAACAATAAAAATTAATAAACCAATGGTACATGAAACAATATCGATGTTGCTCAAAACACTATGCTAGTGAAAAAAGCTAGATACAAAGGAGCATTTCATATTTCAATGCATATCTTCAGGAAATACAAAGTAATCTAAGGTGACAGAAGTCAGATATATAATTGCCTGGGAGCTGCACAGAGACAGCAGGATTGCCTGCAGAGGCAAGAAGACATTTTTGAGGGCGCAGGAAAAATTCTGTACATTTACTGTGGTGGTTCTATGTGGTTTTATGTCTGTATGTATATCTGTCAAAACTCATCACATTGTAACCTTATATGGGTACAATTTATTATACATAAGTTATACCTTAATAAAGTTGATTTTTGAAAGTGTAGGTAAAATAGAAATAAGAGAAAACAAAATACATATAATTGTAAAAAACAGTAAATATTATTGTAACCCTCAACATTCTTTAAATTGAAATCAGTGACATATAGAGCTGTCCGCTCATGTTATTGTTAAAGATGTGCTGGAAGACTTTGGAAAAAGAAATGAGAAAATAGATTGACATAACATAAAAAATAATTTTAAGATATCTTTTTGCTATAATATGAATATAATTTATAAAACTCGAGACCCTAGTAAAATACACCTATCAGAATTAATAATACGTATTCTAAACCAGTTAAGATAGCTAAATACAAGAGGTGTTAATAACATATAGTTCTATTCTACTCTAAGTATAAATTCCTATAAGTGGAAATGGGAATAAATTTGTAAAAAAATTATAGAGTCCCTATAATGAAAATTGTAGTACTCTAAATAGACAACAGTATATGATCTAAACAAATATAAAGCCATATCATAATCTTGGAGGGGGGAATTAATACCCAATTTCAAAATTTCTTTCCAGGATGCATATGTATGTGTAAATATCTTTGATAAGCAATTTGCCACATCTATTGTACAGGAAAAGTTCTATTAATAAAACTGAAAGTAGGAAGTGCTAAAAATAAGAGTATGTAACAACTGGAACTATAATACATTGTTGGTGGGAGCAAAAAATGGTACAGTTACTTATGAAAAATAGTTTGGTAGTCTCTTGCTGTTAAAAATATACTTACCATCCAAACCAGCAATTTTATTCTGAGGTATTTACCAAAATAGAATAAAAACATATTATTTTCATTAAAAAAAACTTGTATCATATGTTTAATATGGCTTTATTCATATATGTCAAAAACTGGAAGCAACAAAAATCAACTGGGTAATAACCAAATGGTGGTCTGTCTGTATAACAGAGCACTGCTGTGATTAAAAAGAAATGAACTGAGACTTCTGCTTATGAGAAGATACAGCGTATGTACTTTTCCCTATTTCCTTTGCTAAGTACAACTACAAACTCTGGATGTTATATGTAAAACAATTCTAAGAAGACAAAGCAGAGAGGAGAAGACCAACAGGCTAAAGACCTCAAGATCCAAGGACAGCATAATGGTGTGTTCTCTAGTTTTGTTTTTTGTTTGCTTGTATGGTTGGTTGGTTGGTTTTGGCCTTACATATCCAAGACTGGGTTTTAAGTATAACAGTCTGATGTGGTTCTAAATAAATGTAGAGGAAACAGTTAAGATAATTATATTATATATGAGAAAGGATAAAGAGTCATAAAGGGAGGTATTTTGCTCAAACTCATAAAATTATGACGACAGTACACTGTAAAGAATAATGTATGTATTACTTAATTCCTAGAACAACCACTGAAAAACCACATAAAGATATTCATTTAGAAACACTATTAATAGATACAAATAGGATTGTAAACAATATTCAAATAACCCACACAAGGCAGGAAAAATAAAAAGATAAAGGAATATATAGAGAACAGTAAACATAAAAATAAACAAAAACAGACAAATTCAAACACACCAATACATACAATAAAATGTATATGGTCTAAATACACCAGTTAAAAAACAGATTGGCAGGGCTTCCCTGGTGGCACTGTGGTTGAGAGTCCGCCTGCTGATGCAGGGGATGCGGGTTCATGCCCCGGTCCGGGAGGATCCCACATGCCGCGGAGTGGCTAGGCCCATGAGCCATGGTCGCTGAGCCTGTGCGTCTGGAGCCTGTACTCCACAACGGGAGAGGCCACAACAGTGAGAGGCCCGCGTACCATAAAAACAAAACAAAACAAAACAAAAAACCAGATTGGCAAAACAAGCTAAAGCACATGACCCAACTATATGCAAAAAACTGACTTTAAATATAGTGATTTCAGCATTAAAAGTGAAATCTTTGAGATCTAGGCAAAGAACTGACACCAAAAACATGATCTGTTAAAAAAAATAATCAAAAAAGAGATTAAAAAATACCTTGAGAGGAATGAAAATGAAAACACAATATATCAAAACTTATGGGACACAGCTATAGCAGGGCTTAGAGGGAAATTTTTAGCTTCTAAATGGCTATTTTAAAAGAAGATGAGATATTTCAAATTACTAACTTAACCTTCCAATAAGGGATTGGTAAAAGATATTGGTAAAAGAAGAGAAAACTAAACATGAAACAAGAAGAAAGAGACAGTAAAGATTAGAGTGGAAATTAAGGAAATGGAGAATAGAAAAGCAATACAGATCAATGCAACCAAGAACTGACTCTTTGTTTGTTTGTTTGCTTTGTTTTTGTTTTAGGCCGTGCCATGTGGCATGTGGGATTTTAGTTCCCCGATCAGGGATCGAATCCGCACCCCCTGAATTGAGAGCATGGAGTCTTAACCACTGGACCACCAGGGAAGCCCCAAGAACAGACTCTTTGTAAACACCAACAAAATTAACAAACCTTTACTAGATTGACCAAGAAAAAAAAAAAAGAGCTAAGACACAAATTCCTAGAATCAGAAATAAAGGAGGGTCTGTTATCGCTGACCTTACAGAAATAAACAGGATTATGAAGGAATACTAAGAACAATTATATGTCAATATGTTCTACAACCTGAATGAAACAAACAAACAAAATTCTTAGAAAGACACAAACTACTATAACTGACTCAAGAAAAATACAGAAAACCTGAATGGATGTAGGTTAGTAATAAAAAACAACTACCCATAAAGAAAACCTCAGGGCCAGATGGCTTCACCACTGAATTCTATCAAATATTAAAAAAAAAAAAAAAAGTATAAAGAAGAATGAATATCTATTCCTTACAAACTCTTCCAAAAAACAGAAGAGGAGGGGACACATTATGACTCATTCATTCTATAATGTCAATATTACTCTGATAGAAAACTTAGACAAAGATATCACAAGAAAACTGTAGACCAATATCTCTTTTGATTATTGACAAAAACAGAAACAAATAAGTATAGCAAACCCAAACCAGCAACATTATAAGTAAAAAAATAGAGTGGAGGTCAGCTAAAATGGTGACCTAGGAGGCTCCTGAGCCCCCCTGTTTCCACAGACACATGGAATATGCAGCCACACAAGGAGTAATTCCCTCTGAAAGAGATCCAGAAGCTAGCTGAGGGACTCTACACACTGGGTTGTTTAATTAACAAAGAGATATTTAGACTGAGGTGGCTTTAATGCCTTAGCAGCCTACTTAAGCGCAACAAAACCTAAGCCTGTAAATACCACAAGGTTAAGAAATCAAAACCTAAGGACAACCATTCACAAACAGTCTACTAAGCTTTCACAAAAAAAAGATGATCACTTATGCTACAGCCAATCAATTTCCTTGTTTTGCTTGAGTTTTCGCTGTAAAAAGTCTTGCAGCTAGCTCCTATAAGTGGAGCATTCCTAACCACTTCCCATTTGGTGCTAACTTGAATCAATGTTTGCTCAAATAAACTCTTAAAATTTTGTATGTACTTCAGTTGATCTTTTAACAGGGTGAATGAGAAAATATCCACATTGAAACAGGTAGGAAAGGCTGAGATACACTCTTGCCATAAAACCCACTCCCAGTGTAGTGCCATATGATTGGGAGGGAACCCCCAACTCTCAACTTCTTCCTGAGGATTTGAAACCATAGAACTCCTAGAAAAAAACCCTAGGGATAAATCCTTGACATTGGTCTTGAATTTAACACCAAAAGCAAAGGTAACAAAAGCAAAAATAAGCACGTGAAATTACATCAAACTAAAAGGCCTCTGCATAGTGAAGATAACCATCAACAAAATGAAAAGGCAACCTATTGAATGGGAAAAATATTTGCACACCACATATCCAAAAAGGGGTTAACATTCAAAATACACAAAGAGTACATTCAACTCAGTAGCAAACCGACAAATATCCTGATTAAAAATGGGCAAAAGATCTAAATAGACATTTTCCCAAAGAAGACATACAAATGGCCAAGAGGTACATGAAAAGATGCTCACCTTCACTAATTATGAGGTGAATGCAAATCAAAACCACAGTGAGATATCACCTCACACCTGTTAAAATGGCTATTATCAAAAAGACAAGAGATATCAAATTCTGGCAAGGATTGGAGAAAAGAGAAACTTTGTACATTGTTGGTGGGAATGTAAACTGGTATAGCTACCTCAGGAAAGAGTATGGAGGTTCCTCAAGAAATTAAAAATAGAACTACCATATGAATCAGCATTCCCGCTTCTGGGTATACACCCAAAGGACAAAAAAAATCATTATCTCAAAGACGTATTTGTGCTCCCATATTCACTGCAGCATTACTTACAATAGCTAAAGTATGGAAACAATCTACGTGTCCATGAATGAATGAATGAATGAAGAAATGCAGTATGGGGTACATACACATATATATGTATGTATATATATATGTATATATACACACACACACACATACAGTGGAATATTATTCAACCTTGGGAAAATCCTACCATTTGTGGTAACATGGATGGAGCTGGAAGACATGTTTATTCCATTGTTTTATGATGTTTCTGGACCCATCTCTAAAGGGGTTCTCTGATTATCTATGATGCCAGCCAAAATTTAAGGGTGCATTCCTGATTATACCTCTTCTGAAAAAAATACTGATATGATATTTTTAAAATTCCAAAGCAATATTTATATCAGTATTAACAAAGGCATTACTATAATCACATGACAAAAGAAAAGTAATGTTCAATATTTTTCACAAACAAAAACACTATTATTTCTTCTAATAAAAAAGATCAAAATAAAAGTTTCTCTTGGCAAATAAATAGACCAATTCTAGATTCTAGTTTATAGTGCAGAGGAAACAGCTATGTTTAATTAAACTGAACTTGACATAAGCACAGGACCAGAAACTGATTAGTATCTCATGATTTCACTGGATACTAAGAATCAAAGTAAATCAAATAGAGATAGAGGATGACTATTTTCTCTCAACATTACCCAAGAAGAACTGGGTAAAATTTTGGAATCAAAGAGTTCTACATATATACTTAAAAATAATTCTGCCAGAATATATATTAGGAATACAACTGGATATGTTAACAGAATATTCAACTCACAGTGCTTGGCTAGTACTTCACTTACAATGAAAGTCTTGAGGTAAAACGCTGCAAGCACTAGTTTAGGTGTCAGGGCTCCTTTTTCTGCTTCACTGGACTTAGCTCGTATCTACTTGTCTGCTATCTGTTACCTTGTGTGTGCAGGATGGCTACTGAATATACAGGCATTATTTCTACAATCAAAGCAGTAAGAAATTGAAGAAAGGTACCTATCCTATCTGCCTCTTTCTTAGGAACACAACATTTCTTAAAGAAAACCCCTATCCAAGGAGATCATGAAACATCCCATTGCAGAGAATGGTTCACATGGCTAGCGATAGCAGAAAGGGAGCCTGGAAAATCGACTGTGAAAGGATCAGAGCAACGTGATTGTCTTTGCCCAACTGTTATACATTGCCTGGGGCTGGACACATTATAATTAGGTTCTGTTAGAAGGAGGTAATGGAGTAGCAGCTAAAGGGAAAGTGACTAATAGTGCTTACTACACACAACTCAAATGTCCTTATTGAAGAAATAATACAATCCCTAATGATCTGGAGATACTCCAGCCGAAATATCGAAATAGTTAGAAATAGTCATTTCTTATTCCCTTCTTTCCTTCCTTCCTTTTTGAGTAGGTACGGGATATCCCACACAGATCAGTCCTCCATTAGCTTTCTACTATGCCTCCAGTCACTTCCTGAATCAGGTTACCTAGTACTTGCATATGGTTATCTGGTACCCACCTTTCAGTACACTGCTTACTTTGCAGCTCTGTTTCTTACCAGATGCTACGCCAGTTACATTTGACTTTTGAACTCACTCACACTGGGATAAAGAAAACAGATATTTCTTCTCCATTTGCCAAAAGAGCCATATTTAAATTATGTTAGTAATAGGATACAAGAGATCATACATGAGTTGTTAGACACGGGGTCATGAAACAGGCTAAGAGAAGTCTAAGGCAACTCTAATCTCAGATGGGAAGTTGTTGTTACCAAGTTTTATTTTGGCCCTTACACCTTTTACTGTAACTCTGAGCTAGAAGAAAAGCTGAGTAATATGAATTTCATATCTCATTTTCTTCTTCCTTGCCTGTAATGGCAGTCCTAATGACCAAGAGGCAGAAGGTAAGAAACCTTACAGTTTATCTATTTTCCACATAGACACTCTACCCTCTGACCGCTGAGGTTACGTTACACAAAATAAGCACTTATTTTTTTACTTTTCTTGTGTATGCTGACACATAAAAATTAATTTAATTATTTAACTGTGCATACAATATGTAAATAATAATTGAATACTTATATTGTATTTTCTAAAAATTAAAAAAAAACAGGTAAAATTTGATCTTCCAAACTGGCCCGATATGCAAATACCAACATTTTTCAAAACTATAGTCACCTACTTGCAAAGCAGTAATTTTACCCACTTTGAATATTTTCTGATGAGGCAACAAATTCTCTGCAATTCACAAGAGTTGAATCTGAAATACAAGAACACTGCAGATGTGAAAAAAATATTCTTAAGATTTTATTTTGTTAAGAAAAATGTAGAAATCAATCAGATGTCTACAGATGGCTTCTTTGTTATATAAGGAAGTCCTGCCAGAAACAATACAAAATTTTAGATCCAAAGGATTTCCCTTACATATTTACTTATTTATTTATTTTACTTTTAAATGCATTTATTAAAATTTAAATATAAAATTTAAATATGAAATTGTACACTATAATTTAGCAGAATGGTCTAAAAAAGACATACAATTAAGGTTTAAAATCAATATATAAATTAAGATGTACAGATAAGTTAAATTTATATGAACAGAATCATATTTCTAAAATTGGGGAAATTATTATAAGTAAAGACAATACAACATCCCTGGCCCCCCCAAAAAATCTCCAAAAACAAAAAACAAAGCCTGGATAAAACTACAGAGCCGGTCAGTAGGAAAATAGAGGACAAAGTCTAGGAATTCACATTATGGCTGAGTGTCCAGTAGCAATGTTGTCTGTAGAATTCATAAGGGGATTCCAAAGAACATGGCTCAGCATGTATTATACAGTGCAAATTATCAAGCCTGTACAATGGGAACCATTTCTCAAGTGTGGGGATTAGAATTTGAATGGTGTTTGTTGGAAGACATTCCCCAACATACCATCAAAGCACGTCACATCCTCAACTCTTCCCAACTTTGGGTTATAGTTTGGATTCTTGTGCTATAGGTAAAAGGAAAAGGATGTTGATAATGAGGGAGGCTGTGCACATGTGGAGGAAGGAGGGATATGGGAAAATTCTGCATTACCTTTCTCTCAGTTTTTCTGTGAACATAAAACTGCTCAAAAACATAAAGTCTTTTTAAAAAATTCTCATTTTGGAGAAAACCTGGCTGAGAAATCATAGCTGTGGTGTTCATCACACTGCTTTTTTTCTGTAAACCCTTACCTCTATTAATCCTGGAAGCTTTTTTTTTGGTCTCACTACTTCGGGTTTTTAAAAAAATTTAATTAAATTAATTTATTTATACAGCAGGTTCTTATTAGTTATCTATTTTATACATATTAGTATATATATGTCAATCCCAATCTCCCAGTTCTTCCCACCAACACCTCCCCTGCCTGCCAGCTTTCCCCCCTTGGTGTCCATACGTTTGTTCTCTACATCTGTGTACTCAATTTCTGCCTTTCAAACCAGTTGATCTGTACCATTTTTCTAGATTCCACATATATGCGTTAATATACGATATGTTTTTCTCTTTCTGGTTTACTTCATGCTGTATGACAGTATCTAGGTCCATGCACATCTCTACAAATGACCCAATTTTGTTCCTTTTTATGGCTGAGCAATAGTACATTGTATATATGTACCACATCTTCTTTATCCATTCGTCTGTCGATGGGCATTTAGGTTGATTCCGTGACCTGGCTATTGTAAATAGTGCTGCAATGAACATTGGTGTGTACATGTCTTTTTGAATTATGACTTTCTCTGGGTATATGCCCAGTAGTGGGATTGCTGGGTCATATGGTAATTCTATTTTTAGTTTTTAAGGAACCTCCATACTGTTCTCCGTAGTGGCTGTATCAATATACATTCCCACCAACAGTGCAAGAGGGTTCCCTTTTCTCAACACCCTCTCCAGCATTTGTTGTTTGTAGATTTTCTGGTGATGCCCACTCTAACCAGTGTGAGGTGATACCTCATTGTAGTTGTTTTTTTTTTGTGTGTGTGGTACGCAGGCCTCTCACTGTTGTGGCCTCTCCTGTTGCGGAGCACAGGCTCCGGACGCGCAGGCTCAGTGGCCATGGCTCACAGGCCCAGCCGCTCCGCGGCATGTGGGATCTTCCCTGACCGGGGCACGAACCCATGTCCCCTGCATCGGCAGGCGGATTCTCAACCACTGTGCCACCAGGGAAGCCCTCATTGTAGTT